>NC_072892.1:169810912-170113942 GCF_027943255.1 Anastrepha obliqua
ATGAGCGTATCGTTTGCAACAAAGCGGAATGCATCAACTGCAATTAGCGGCACCGCTCAAATAACAAAAACTACACTACTTACAAAAAACGACGAGAGATAATAAAGCACAAGATAATAATCAAAACTACCTTTCCCGAAGCTGTCAACAAATCCTCCAACATGGAATTCACACAAAATAAAGCGATAGAAATCTTGGAAGAAGTAATAAAAGCAATTCATATGACTTATGAACCACAACCCACGACAACAACTACAACAAATAATATAAGCAGTAGCTTAAGGAATTAGAGGTAGTCAGAATTTTCAAAAAATTAGATTTTGTTTATTGCATTTTCTTAAAGTGTAATGTTGTAAAAATATTGTGTGACAATTTGAAGTGAATCCGACAAATAATTTTCCAGTTATTCAACAATTCACAAAGTGGGCTCGGGCACTCGAGAGCAAAAGAGTAAATGCGGTTTTATAACAACTATGTTTTCTGAACTGGAGATCACTGTGACTTAAAAACCGCCGAGCACATTTCAATAACATTTATACTGCTTTTGAAAAACATAAATAACTCGTGCCTGATCAAAGAATTTTTTTTTTCAAAAATTTCGTTTTTTTTTTTAACAATTCACTGCCGGTTTTTTCTCGAAAATCTGAAAATTATTTTCTGAGGCCGCCATATTGTTAATTTTGAAAAAAAAGCTTCGATCAGGCACAAGATTATCTATTAATGAAACTAATTTCTCTTGACCGATTGATTTTAGAAACTTCAAGGACTTGTGATGTTCACCGCACGGTGAGTAAGGTGTAATTTTCTTAAGCTAAATGCAACCACGTATGGAGATACCCAGAAAATTGACACCTTTTGCAATTTAAACGAGGAAGAAGATATGCAGCACTTCTTAGGAAGATGTCCGGTACTGAAGGAGATCAGAACAAGATACCTAAACGCAGCGAAGCTAAGAGAAGCAGAAGTAATAGATATACTTAATGGCCACAATTAAAAGACTAACTTGCTTTATACAGGGTGAACGATATGAAGTGTTACCAACTTCACACTGCTTGCATCTGTAAAACAGCTCATGACATAAACGTCAAAATTGTTCTAATGACAGTTCAACATATTGTTTATAAGGACATGACATCAACGTCAAAATTGTTCTAATGACAGTTCAACATATTGTTTATAAGCCATCAAAAGCATTTGCGTCTTAGTTTTGTTGAATTGTTTTTCCTCTGATGGAATTCAAAGGTAATAGTGTGATTGCGTTATATTTGGCTGGAAAATCACAACCAGTCATTGTTCGTGAGCTCAGTCACCTCAAAGTGAACAAAATGTTTGTGTATCGCACCATAAAACGTTACAATGATACTGGTAGCATTGCAAAACGCTATGAAGGTGGACCAAACAAACCGCAAACACGCCAGAAATGGTTCGGCAAGTGAAGGCTCGACTTGAACGAAATCCACGTCGAAGTGGAGGAAAAATGGCCAAAGAACTGAAAATATCGCACGACAGCATTCGACGCTTATTGAAAAATGAGCTCACGGTCAAGGCTTACTAGTTCCAAAAAACACACGATCTTTCACCCCAGCAAAAAAAGTTCGGTGCGAAAGAGCAAAGGAGTTATTGCGCATGCACGAACGTGGCCAATTTCCTAACATTGTGTGTTTTCTGATGAAAAATATTTCCCAATTGAGCAGTTCATAAACACTCAAACCGATCGTGTTTACTTGACCGAATGCTCATACGCGAATTTGAGCCTACGTATGGCCACTCGAAGCCATTTTCCATCGCGAGTAATGGTTTGGGCCGCAGTGACCGCTGATGGGCGCTCTCCAATTGTTTTTATCCAGCCTGGTGCCAAAGTGAATGCGACTTATTATCGGGAAAATATTTTAGAAGCTGCTTTAGAGTTGTGGACACGCAAACATTTCGGTCGTAGACCATGGACGTTCCAACAGGACTAGGCACCGTCTCATAAACTCGTGTGAATCAAGAATGGTTAAAAAATCATGTTGTTCCACCCTTCGTTTCGTGCACACAATGGCTTTCGAGTTCGCCAGGCGCAAATCCGATAGACTATTCCATCTGGTCTATTTTGGAGAGCAAGGTGAGGACTAAAAAATATGCCAGTATGGATGCGCTGGAAAAAGTGATTATATGAGAATGGGCCAAAATACCTCAAGATCACATTCGTGCAGCATGCAACTCATTTTTTTACCATTTGAAGGCTATAGTCAAGGCAAAAGGTGGTCATATCGAGCTAAAGTGAATATTTGTTAAAATGTAATCATTTTTGAATATTATTGTCTTTGAAATCAATGAAAACTAATTTCACACAAAAAAGTTATGGTGTTTTGAATAGGTAACACTTCACATCGTTCACCCTGTTTACTCAGCTTTACACTATAGAGAATTGATAATTGCAGAGTTTCATTTTTGCTTAATTTTTGAGCTGTGACAGACAACATTGTTATTGTCATAAATTTATTATTTCTTTCTTTATGTATTTATACATTTTAATGAATTTTTGTATAAATTTTTGAAATTTAAGATGCAATATTTATAAATAAATAAAGAACTACTACTATTACTACTATATTTGTGTATTTATTAACAAGTTGTTCTTCTATTCCTTACTTTGAATAGTTTGCATTTGCGCAAAGTCAGTAGTCATGTCCACGGCAAAGTCATTCACTTCGGCAGTAATGCATAGGTTTTCAAGGCAGAGCGCCAGCAGGCAAGGTGATCCAAATGATTGCAGAGCTTCGTATAAAGAAGAAGTTCAACGTTCTTGCACTTTTACGTTTAAATGTCATCCCTTGGGTGAAAATTGTATAAAAACTTCATTGCAACTTAAGTGGTTTCTTCAAAAAATACAGATGTAAAGGGTAGTTAAGTTTCAAGGGCCGGTGTTGATTTTAAATAAAATACAATTTTTTTAGGAAATTATTGCCATTTCTCTTTATTATGATAATATCGGTATGACTCAATTATGTATGGAACAAAATATCGGTCAAATAGCCCCCGCGGCATTGGCGGTACACCTCCATCCGATGGTCCAAATTTTCGATGACGCTGAAGCATAATTGAGGTTGTATGCCGTTAATGTGCCGAATTATCTCATCCTTTAGCTCTTGAATTGTTGCTGGCTTATTGACGTACACCTTTTCTTTCAAATAACCCCAAAGAAAGAAGTCCAACGGTGTCATTGACGTTTAGGTGTGGTTCACATTCAACATCGGCCCGTGAAATTTAACCACCCTTTATATGAAGGCAATATTTAATTCATTTATTTTTAAGGTGAAGATACAACTGCACAACCCATTTACGACCACTTGAAATCCATAAAAGGCATCAACGATCGGAATCATCAACTTAAGGGCACTTTACAGGCAGAAGGCAAGAACAAAAAAAATTAAAAAAAAAAAAAATAAATGCATAGGAACAAGTGGAATAAGTGGCGAACATTTTAATGCGTACACAATGATTAAAACAGCTGTCGAGGTGATTTTCATCAGTGCAACTGTGAGATGCTGTTCAGCTGAAGAGGCAGAATAACAATCAACAAAAGTGAGCAATGGAAGAAAAATCGCAGCAGTGTGTAGTATTGCGCCCGCCATGGCCGAATGTGCCTGTGCGTTGCTAACATACAGTTGGTACAGGCTAAGGAGCCCGGTGTAGGCGTGAAACATCAAATGGTAGAAACATTTTTTTCTAATAGCGGTTGCCAGTCTTTGGAAACCCCAAGTGAAGTCAAGCCAACGGAGACGCTGGATCTTTATTCGCTGCGCTATGTCTATGCCGTCGTAAAGCTCATAGAGCTTATTGTTTCGTTGTCTGCGATATTCGCTGCCATCAACGTGCAAAGGTCCAAAAATCATCTGCAGAATCTTTCTCTCAAAAACTCCAAGTGTCTCCTCATCATCTAATCTTCTGCGCCATACGTTAGAGCCGACATGATGAGAGCCTTGTAGAGTTTTAGTTTCATTCCTCGAGAGAGGTCATTACTGCTCAAAGTAGCACTTGTTGGCAAGAGAGATTCTACGTTGGATTTCAAGGCAGACATTCATTATTGGCTTATTGATGGGTAGAAATTTGAAGATGGTAGAACAGGGGCGGGAATTAATGGGTCTAAATTCAAAAAATCCGTTAGGGATTTGCGATTCGTCGATGTCTCGCGCGTCTTCAAATTACTCTGGGCAGGTAGGACAGTGTGGTGAAGCGGAGAGACCAAAACTATGCAGATAATATTGGAAACAGCCGTCTCAGCTCAGCATCTGAGAAAGGAAGTAATCCACTTATGCGTGTCTTCGTCGAAACCACGTAGCAAGGTTAAGGATGTGTTCGTGTGTCCAGCGGCCTTTAGAAGAATGATTACATCTTCGCTGGCATTCTTTAACTGGCGCAATTCGGTCTTCCAACTTTTGATCGCTTGTTGGTTTTACACCTTGCCTGGGATTTCTTTTTTTTTCCTTATTCACTTCTCTCGGGAGCGTAGGACCTCGACAGGACTCTTGCATCGTACCTGCCTGGGATAGGTAGGTAGGTTTGGCAGCCGCATCACACATAGAGACAACGATGCCACTTAGACCACGGAATGGGTCCGTTATGAGCCGTGGGGGCTGGGCTACATTTGCCTTTCCATATTGAACCATCCTGAGCTTTTGACAAAGCGTAAAAGGTTGTTGATACCTAAAGTGTATAGATTATCTATATTCGTTAAGAAGTAGGATTTTAAAAATCGGTTCCTGCTTCGGGATAGAGCTGGGCATGTGCAAAGGTGTTGAATTGTTTCCAATTCCTCCTCATTTCTGCAGCTACGACAGAAATCATGCATGTAAACGCTTAATCTCCTTGCATGATTTCCTATGAGACAATGTCCTGTGAGGGCCCCTACTAAGGTCCTGATTTGAAGTCTACTCAGTTTTATAATACTCTTGGACAGACGTAAATTTAGCCTTGGCCATGTTTGCCTAGCGATTTCGCAGGTGTTAGCGCTAATCCATCTCTGATTTGCAGAATTGATTAGTGCGTCCTTAATGAGAAGCTTACAAGTTGCGAAAGGTATCTCCATAAAATTACTTATGTCTGGCATGCAGATACCTTCTCTGCCCTACAGTTCCCTGGTATATCTCTGTGGCCTGGGACCCAGCATAGGAAGTGCCTGGGATAGAGATGATTTATTACACGTGCTCGGACATCCAGTGGAATTTTTCTCTTAATCACACAAATTGCATCCTCCGATACTGTCCGGTAAGTAAAGGTTACTTGCAAAACACTCACCCTATGCACCGTCCTAGACCCTCGTAGATGTGTTTCTAGTCGTTGGGACCGGCATATAATAGAATAGAGTCTGTCACAGTAGATAGAAGCCTCCTCCTTGCACCTTGGGCTCTCCCAATGTTCGGCAGCAACCGTGTTCGAGCATTTGTAACTACGGCGCCTCTCATTCTGACTTTTGCCGCGTGCTCTCTGAAGGTTATGCGCGAGTCAATCATATCCCTAGGTACTGTATAGCTGGTTTAGACTGGATGTTGAGATCTCCGACATTTACTGTCAAACTGTCCATGACTCCAGTTACGTCAGCTCATCAGCTAATTCTTTCACATTCGCTGAGAGCTGGTTAACGACCTGTTCTTGGCCACAGCTCTAAAAATGGAACCACGAAATGATCCATATTTATTTTTACTTGCCTATCTCAAAACATATATAGCGACCCTCGTATATGTATGCAGTAAAAGTAGCATTGAAGTGGCAGCAATGAATTATCTAAACATGACATAAGCGGCAAATTTAACTGCAACGCTTAAAAGGGGAAACAAGAAAACAAAGAAGCAGCAACAGACGCGAAGCAAAACTTTTGCGATGTGCAGAGGAAAAAGAAATTTGCAGGCGTGCAACAAAAAGATCTAGCGTACTGTGGCAAGTAGCCAGTTGCCAGTGGAAACAGCAAAACATAGTGCCCACGAAATTAGGGGCACAAAATTTGAGGAATAAAATATCCACAGCAACAAACAAATATTTTTTGACGTAATGTAAACAAACTGCAAAAAAGGGGGAAAACAAATTAACGGAAATAATATATAAAAATATATGAAAGTGCAACAAATGTGAAATTGAACGAAAAGAAAAATTACAATACACAACCAGCTCAATGGTCCAACCGCCACACATGCGGCCGCAGGGATCAGCTGGTAGTCGCGTGGCTCAAGGCAGCCCCTGACTGCATCTAAGCAGCGCAGAGCTATCGGCTAAGCGCAGTGTTGTTGTTATAGTATAATACATACACACAATTGTATGTGTGTGTGTGTGTGTACATATGTGGAGAGTGCAAAGATCTTTTGAAAAGTTGCCAAAAACTGGCAGCTTTCCTCAGTGACTGTCGTTGCCACACAATTGCCGTCAGTGGTGCCACACTGCCGCCGCTGTTGCAGGCTCATCAACGAATGCGCTGTGGATGCGATGCCTGTGGCGTTGGCAGAGTACGCAAACTTTTTCTTTTTTTCCCAGTTTATTAGCTCTATGCTAGTTGTGCCAGGCAGCGAGTGTGTGTGTGCTTTCAATTTGACTTGGCTCAAATGGTGCGGAATTAACCCATGCAACAAATGAGATTGTAACTTGCCTTTGAAACATTTTTGTTTGCAAGTTTGCACAGATCTACCATCTAAGTACTTAGAAGTGTGTGTGTGTGTGTGTGTGTGTGTCGGTTTTCATGTGTAAGCATGAAATGCATTTGGTTGGCGCTGAAGATCTCCGCACGCGTGGGTGCCATTTTCATTGGTTTTTATTTAAATCGCCAGCAACTTTGCCAACAGACAGCTGCGTCAAGTGCCAGGGCGTCACACGCCGCGCATTGCTTATTCTGTGTGTGCGTTTGTGTTTGTATTTTAGTTGTAATTCTCGGCTTTTGTTTGCGTTGTTTTTGCTTCTAACTCACTTGCAATGAAGCGTTAAAGCGGCCACTTTCATATGCTGAAGGCCGTAAACGCAATTGCCTGCCTCAACAGTTGCATTCTGCTAAATGGAACTTTTAATTGTTTTAAATAATAGCAACGTAAAGGGCTAAATAGAGGGGTGAAGCGATTGTTGGTGAATTTTATAATACAATTTTATTAGTAAAGAAAATTAAAGCAGTAAAAATCCAGGTCATGAATGTAGAAAATGTTTATATGTAAGTTTGCGTTTAAAATATTCGGGTACTAAACCGGTAACTAAATTTAAATTGCTTTTATTTTAATTGTTTTGGTGCATCAAATTCATATGCGCATATGAAGTGTAACTTGTTAGGAACGATAGGAAAATTAACTTAAATAATACAAGGTTGCTAGTCTAAGACAAGACACTCGGTGGCCCTAAGGCCCTAATATCACCCGTCCTTGACATTTCATCAGTTTTAAAATAATTTTTCCGCCGGTAAGTGGTTTAAATAATTAGCACTGGGTGCTGTAGCACTCATGGGTAGGAAAATAAGTTAAATTTTTGTACTAGTATTTGTGCGTCTTTTAAACTTAGAACAAAGTGAATTTCCATTTAAAAACTGCAAATAAAGTGATTTTGAATTTCTAAGCTGTAAACAAAGTGATTTTATTGTTTTTGCGTTACTAAGCACATTTATTTTGTAGATTCAGTGTTGTAAGCAGTAAAGTGAAATGGCGGGTTCCAGAGGACAGTGGAGTGATGATATGATTGAGCGACTTCTCGAGTGTGATTCTGATGAAGATGAATTTGTTGGAGGTGTATATTCAGATGCTAAGCCGGATGAAATCTTGACGAAGAAACTTCTTCAGAGAAGGACGAAATATTGGATAACTTACCAGAGAGAACAAGTGATTTTCTAAAAGTGTTGGATGTGCCCAAAAGAATGTACGGCTCAAATAGATGGAAATGGAGTGGAGAAGCTCCGCAATCATCTGGACCTACTCCACGACGAAACATTATATTACACCCACCTGGTAGTAGGACGTGCTAAACAAATTTCTACACCATTAGAAGCTTGGCCTTTATTTTTTTGATGACGAATCTCTCCAACGTATTTTGTGTTACACTAATGCTGAAGTCAATTTACAACGTCAAAAATATAAAAACGATCGCCAAAACTACGACGAAGATGATACGAGGGGTGCCTTTTATATTTCGGGATTAGAGAACAAAAACAAATTTTAATAATCGAAAATCACTTTATTGTTTTTCAAAATATTCTCCATGAAGATGTATACACTTTTGCATGCGTTTGAACCAATTGTCGAAGCACTTTTGCCACTCTGAATGAGGTACCTCCAAAACATGCATTCTGAATGCCGCAACCGCTTCTTCAGGTGTCGAAAAACGTTGACCTCTCAGTTTGTTTTTTACGTACGGGAATAAAAAGAAGTCATTCGGTGCCAAGTCAGGACTATACGACGGAAGACTACTGGCAAACAAATGGTTGAGTACCACTCAGAATTTACTGTTCTGCGTTGTTCTAGTGGTATGGTTGCGACATGTCCAGTTTTTCCGAAAAAACAGGTGACCATTTGCTTGGAAGTGCTTCGTGCGCGAACAACTTTTGTTGGATTTGGCTCATCTTGAAATACCCATACAGTTGACTGCTGTTTACTTTCGGGCTCATACGCGTAAATCCATGATTCATCACCTGTCACGATGTCATAGACGTGTTTCGAAGCCCCTGGTCCCACTAATGCCTAAGATTGTCTCAATCTCACGATAGGTCCCATGACGATCTTACAATATCAGTTCGCGCACAGCATCAATGGTTTTCGGAACAACAACTGATTTTGGACGACCTTCACGAAATTCGTCTTGGAGTGAACTACGACCACGATTGAATTCACCATACCATCGATAAACACTGGTCCTTGATGGAGCTTCATCGCCAAAAAATGAATTAAGTTCATCCATGCAATGTTGCTGAGTGAATCCACGTCGAAAGTTGTAAAAAATAATCGCACGAAAATGTTCACGATTTAATTCCATTTTTGGACCGAGATGATTAAGTTACTGTAAACAACACAAATAGCGCTGGTATTTCAAAACGTTCTGAGTACGTAAAAGCCAAAAAATGTCGAAATTTGCGGTACAGCTGTCAGTTGCCAGATTGCAACACCAGGGTTGCCAAATCCCGACATATAAAAGGCACCCCTCGTAGCTCTACAAGTATTAGGCCATCGTACACTCGGAACACTACCATTACTGAAATAAAAGCCTTGATAGGTTTATATTATTTGTCTGGAGTTTTAAAGATGAATTCTGTCACGGTAAAAGAATTATTTGATAAAGACACAGGAGTACCATATTTTAGAGCAACGATGTCTGGATCTAGATTTGAGTTCCTAGCAAACTGTGCAAGATTCGACGATAAAAATACTCGTGAGGAAGTCGTAGAGAAGATCGATTAGCTCCAATAAGAGAACTATTTGATGACATTATGAAGAAAAGCACCAGTTTTTACACTCCAACAAGTTGTTGTACAATAGATGAGGAATTGCTTGCGTTCACAGGCCGATGCCCCACAAAGTCTGCGTTCACCCGAATAGCCTTCTTAAATTTATTAAAAACAAAATAGAATACTATGATTAAATTGAAATCTTTACAATTTGTTTATTCACTACATTCCCAGCTTTCAAGGAAAAAAAACAAGATTCCCCACTTCACTTTTTATATAATGGGAAAATAATTTCAGCAGCATGTAAATGTGGCACCAAAAAGTCTGCGTTCAGCCTGTTTATTTTAATGATACCGTTAATTTTAGAATATTTTTCCTTGTTTATATTAATTTTTCATTGCGCATTACCTCGACTGAATGTTAACAAAGCTTAGTTGAACATTTTATTTATAATTGGAGATAATTAAAGAACATGGAAGGAAAGGGAAAAGAAATAAGCGTTTCTGAGAGGAAAATAATTATAAAAATGTGGAAAGACGGAAAAAGTTTCCGAAATATTGGAAAATCTATTGAGAGAACGTACTCCTCTATTCAGCGAGTTGTAATAAATTTTCGGCAAACTGGAATTTTGACATCTAAGCCCAGGTCAGGGCGTCCGAAAAAATTATCGACCCGGGAAGAGCGTTCTATAATCAACTTGGCAAAGGTTAACCCCCGGATAAAATCCTCAAAATTAGTTGAAAACATAAATCAAACATTTAAAAAAAGTATTTGCGCTGAAACTGCCAGAAAAGTTTTACGTCAAGCTGGATACCATGGTAGAGTCGCCCGGAGAAAGCCTTTCATTTCTCTTGTGAACAGATGTAAACGCATTCAGTTTGCTAATGAGTACATAAATATGCCTCCCGAGTTCTGGAAAAAAGTAATATTTTCAGACGGAAGTAAATTTTGTATATTCGGAATAAAAGGCCATCAAATTGTTTGGCGAAAACCTGGAACTGCTCTTGAAAAGCAAAATCTTGTTGGCACGGTTAACCACGGAGGTGGCGGGGTTATGGTTTGGAGTTGCATGGCGGCAAATGGGGTGGGTCAGTTAGAATTTATTGATTCGACGATGGATAAATGGGGATACTTGAACATACTAAAACGGAATTTAAAGCAAAGTGCAGAAAATCTCGGCTTACCAAGAACATTTTGGTTTCAACAAGATAACGACCCGAAGCACACAGCCGAGGAAAAAAGAATTCATTAGCAAGTGATTACTATAAAGAGGTTTTGCGGAGTGTCATGCAGGCAGAATGGAGGAAGATAACAGCAGAGGAAACATAGAAACTAGTAAGTTCAATGCCAAATAGGCTGAATGAAGTCCTGAAGCAACGTGGATATCCAACTAAATATTAGATTTGATTTTTGCATATAGCATATCATGTTTTTGTATTAGACTTTAAGACTGAACGCAGACTTTATGGCCGCTTTATTTACTTGTTACAGCCATTATTCACCGTTATCTAAAAACTTATGTGAGGAATCTTGAAATATATTTTTGTTTTTGAAACTTAAATATATAATAAAAATATAAATATATACAAATTTATAAAAATTAATATATAAAATGAGGTTGTGTGTTTCATTCATTAAAAAGTTATTGTAGGGTAAACGCAGACTTTGTGGGGCATGTGTACCTAATAAACCTGACAAATGTGTTATAAAAATAATATTGATGTGTGACTCAAAAACATTTTATATGATAAAAGCAGAGGTGGCAGAGGCAGCCTCTGATATCTCCTATACACGGATCTATCAGGAACCTGACATATAATAATTGGTTCACGTCAATACCTTCCGCTAATACTTTACTGGAAAAGAAAATAACATTGATTGGTATTTTGAAACAAAATAAAAGAGAAATTCCTTTACAAATGAAAGAAATTCTTCAAAGAAATTCTGCTAAATTTGCATATAGCGGACCTCTAACTTTATTAGCTTACTGTCCACTTAAAGGCAGCCAAAAAAGGATAGTCACCTTGTTATCAACGATGCACATTAAACCTGATAAAGATAAATCTGTTGTTTTGCCTGAAATGGTTGACTTTTACGACAAGACAAAGGGAGGAGTGGACACTTTTGATCAATTAAGTCACACTTATTCAGTGTCACGTCGATGGCCATTGTGCGTTTTCTTTGGATTACTAGACAGCGTTGGTATAAACTCGATGATACTACTGAGCCTAAGTAACGCAACAAATAAAGAAAATGTACCGAATAGACGTACTTTTTTAAAAACTTTGTCTCTCCAACTAACTCATAACACCTTTTTTGGAATAGCGCCAAAATTGGCGCCCTTGTCTACCAATATTCGCGAAATGATAAATGGCATACTGAAAACGTCCAGTGAACCTGATGTACCATCTGATGGTACCATAAAGCAAGGGCGAAAGACACAAAAAGCAAGACTTTTTGCAGCAAGTGCAAAATACCTATATGTGGAGAGCATCAAATACAAATTTTTAGCAAATGTCTCTGCATGTTTTGTGAATTTTTTTATAATTCAATACAAATTTAATCAATAAACACACTGAAACAAGTTTAAAAAACCGAATTTTTATATCTTATTTGGAAAATATAATCTAAAAAAGTTATGGGTGCTCAGGCACCCTGGGTAGGAAAAGTCAATGTAAAATATGGGTAGGATTCTAGGGTTAAGCCATTTAAATCTTTTTAAGAAGATATCATACATAACTAGTCCCTCCAGAGGGACCTTTTGCAAGCTTTCCAGGTCTTCGTAGAAATAACCGAGAGATACACCAAGCAAACGATTTATTTTTTCATAGCTCTCTTCAGTTTTAGAAACAGGGCCCCATGGGTCCAAGTGCGGTGAATGCAGTGGTTTGAGGCGTGACTACAAGGATGCGCAAATTCTATGATGTGAATTTTTTTCCTGCATGCTGTTGTTATTTAGTTGACCGTGGCTGTGTGTATTTATTAGTCTGCCTCTATCTATCATATCTTTACTAACAACCTTTACGTGAATGCGGCTGCATATTTTCGCAGTAATTTTATAAATTTCACCAAAAAAGTTTCTGCCAAAACTGCTTGTTCATCATTTTCTTTAGACGTCGCTATTTAACGTAAATATTTAATAAATAAGTCTCAATATATGTATTCTTACATATACATAAGTGAGTATAAGGCAAACGTATTTTCTGTGAATAGCTGGCTTGAATTTCGTGGGAATTTTACGACTTCATAAAAATTCCTACGAAAGTGCAATTATTGATTAGCATCAAATTTTAAGAAAATTGCATCAAAAATACCATTAAATCATAAACGTCGCAAAATATACACCATTAGTTAATTATCAAAAGCATTCCACGGAAAATGGCCACATTACGATTAGTGAACTACTTGGCTTTAGTTATAATTATTTTGTAATAGTGTAAACGTTCTCGTATTCTTGAGTGCGAAAGATTCTGCCACATTACTAGACACTTTAGTTCCTTGAATAACTACAGGGCCTTTCGAGATTTCTTTAGTTAAAAGCTGAAAAGATTTTATGAAGATTTCATTCATGAGTGTAATTACTTACTATCTCCTTCGATATAGGTACCTACTTTCCTGTTCTATCTAAAAAAGGCTACTGCGTATCTTTCAGTGTTCGAAACAATGCCGGACTTGTTTTCTGGTCAACTCCTTCAAGGCGCCTTCTCACTCTTTCATTTGAAAGTGTTAGTATTTGCTGTAAATAGCGTGTAAATAACCCTATTTTCAGCACAGTGTTGCCACTTATTTGTAACTAAATGCAGTAATTTATTAAAAAATAAAAAAAATACTATATCATGGGTACCAAACAAATACCTTTACACAAAACTTTAATCCAAGAACAATTATTTGATAGAGTTGCCAATTATTGGACAATTATTTTTTTACGGTGATGAACTTATCTTCTAACTTCTATACTTAACTCTATATAAAGAATATGTTTTATATGGAAGAAAATGCACAATACCATAAGAAAATACTTGAAAATCAACACGATTTTTGAGGCACTTCGAATTAAAATTAAATGGGTTATAAAACTGCAGGCACAAAATTTTTTTTAAATTCAGATTAAAAAGTTGTAAAGATAGACATTTTGATGAAATTTTTATGACCTTTTCAGAAGTTTGTACAAAGATGGGAATTATGAAAAATGATTGATTTTTATTTTTTGAAAAATTAATTCCGTTTTGCATAAAGATTAGTTATAATTAAATTTGAAAAATTAAATGCCAAAATTTATATAATAATACAAACTCAGGGGAAAAATCCACATATACCTGGGGTTTATAAATTTTGACATTTATTTTTTTAAATTTAATTTTAACGGCGGGTGTAAATAAGAATGTTGAAACTTTTGCGAGAACGCATAAGACAAATGATGCTGTCTCTAAACATTTATTTAGTATCGGCGACTGTGCAGACCAACACAACATTTCAATCGCATTTTGCTTTTTCCACTCGCCTGCGGCTTCGGTGCTTGCGCTCGTTGTATTGTTGTAAAATCCAAGGCTAGCTAGTTCTTCCAAATATTTTTGCAGCTGGCGCTAATAATCTTCCTCTTTCTTAGCATGACAGTCTTGGGTGGACCACTGAATCGGTCGGTGATTTGCACACCTTATTTCTTGTAGTGCTGCAATGTTCATTCTGTATCTCGTAAGTTCATCTGCAGTCTCTGGCCGTTTCGGTTAGGAGGTTGTTGCTCTCGAGACGCTAGTCTGTCTCCGTATGGTGTTAACTTTGCTTTCCAGTATAAAATTCCCCGTATCTACACGTAGAATGTTGCTGAAGTGACAGTCCTTGGCCGGATATAAATCGGGGTCCTTCCGGTTACTTAGAACCGATTGTGGTGGGAGTGTCTTCGACTTATTTGGTATGAGAATAGGTTTCCGCCCTCGTAAGAGAGGTGTCGCTGCTGATGCAGCTTTTGTGTTCGCTTTAGTAATATACTGGTGATTTGAAAGTGTATATGTGTGGTCTCGACCGCAGTAGTTGACATCCGTTTGAAGTGTAAATATCCTTTTTTATGTGACATCAAAAATGTCTACGTTCGTCCCGACAAAAAAGAATTTGCGGAAAGTGATGCTTCATTATTACCTTTTAAAGAAAAGAGCAGCTGAAACTTGATCAATATTTACCGTAATCACGCTCCTTCAAATGCAACTCGTAAAGAGTGGTTTCGGCGCTTCCAAAGTGTCAACTTCGAAGTGAGTGATAAAGATCGCGAAAGGGCACCGAAAAAACTCTAAGGTAATCAACTACAACAATTATTGGATGAATACGCATGTCGAACCCTTGATGATATGGTCCAGAACGCAGGTAACTGGGTGCCACATCAATTGAAGGCCAGGGATCTCGAGAGATGTTGGGTGACGTGTGAGATGCTCCTTAAACGGCAGAAAGGAAAAGGTTCTCTGCATCGCATGGCGATGAAAAATGGTTCTATTATAATAACCCTAATAAGCGTCGAAAAAGATGGAGCCTGCCAAGTGAACCAGGTCCATCGACAGTAAAAAAATATTCATGCTTCAAAGGTTATGTTGTGCATGTGGTGGGATCAGACGGGTGTCATCTATTATTAACTCTTTGAAACCATAAAACCAATGCGTTGGAATCGAGCTTTCAAAGAAAAGCGGCCGGAATTTGACGGTCGACATGACAAACTTATTTAGCTGCATGACAACGCCAGGCCGCACGATGATAAATCGTGCCAGAAATATTTAGAGAGACCGAATTGGGAAATCTTCCACTACCCGCCGTATTCGCCAGACATTGCATCTTCGGATTACGATCTGTTCCGATCGATGCAGTCAGCCCTTATAAGAGAACGGTTCACTTCTTAAGAGTGCATCACAAACTGGCTCAATGATTGGATCACTTTGGAAAAATAACGTACGCCTTTTAAATTTCCCAAAAAATCAATAAACGGCATAAGGCGAATTGCGGAAAAAAATACGTCGATTTAGCAACATTTTCATTTTTTTTTTGCAATTTTGAATATTGCCGGTCACGGTATTATTACACCGACTGTGTGCACCTATGTTCATCTAATGAGCAACTTTTAATTAATATCACCAGGAATTTTTACACATCCTCCTTTATGTGATTAGAACTACACACTCGGATGCCCTGAATACTTTTGAATACTTTGAGCGGGGTGGCACAATACCTGGTTGAAAAAACTGCCTTTTTACTGATGGCTTAAGACTTCATGATAAAGTCGGTTTTTTTGCCTACTGTAAGAAGCCAAACGTAAGCGTTTCAGATCGTCTTCTTAATCACTGTAGTATATTTCGGGCTGAAATTCTAGCCATTAATGAGGTAGAGCTGTCTGGTTAGGCAATTTTCAGCAAATTTTACTACCCTTAGAGAAGTCTACATTTACTCTGATAGCCCAGCGGCGATGAAATCTCTTGGTGGGGTTGTCACTGATTCCATCATTGCTCGCAAATGTTGGGCGTCTCTCAAGGAGATGGCGGAATATTTCCGCATCCAATTAATATGGGTGCCAAAGCATAGCGACATACCAGAAATTTACAAATTAGCGGGAGAGAGCACTACCACTCGCCACGCTTTTGATATAGAGATTGTAGGTATATACCCCTCTCAACGTGCAAACTGCGTGGTGCAACTGACATTGTTACTTCAGATAAAACAGTTTTATGCTAGTTGCCTGGTCGGCATGCTCAAGGATTGAAGTTACCTCATTTCTACTATTGCAGAAGCTGCAATAATGAGGAGGAGGAAGTGTCTGCCAGACATCTTTTCTGTCACTGTCCCGCGTGGCATGCCGCTAGGTCTAGATACTTTGGTTCATCGTTCGTGAATGATACTCATGACCTTAGGGATATAAGCGTCAGCCAGATCAATGAGATTGCACTTAAAATAAAACGATTTAGCGAGGAGTAGCTACTGGGTAGTAGCTGAGAGTAGCTATGAGGATAAACTGCTACTGTGGTACCACAATGGATCGGCAACGGTGCAAGTAGATTGGTGTAGAGTCCGATAGCTTCTCCTACCTGTATACCTAAAAGCAGAGTCGATGGTCATTGCTGCATAATTATTTTATTGTATTTTTCGTTTTTTTTTATTATGACATTCTTGCAGCAAATGCGCACTATCCGGTGTTGGTAATTTGTTGTTATTTGTATTTAAGACAATGCAAAATTACAAATTATTAAAATTTTGCTATGAGCAATACTTGTGAGGCCTTAAAGCATTATTATGTGACTCACATCCGCCTGTCTGCATTAAATAGAAAATAGAAAAAAAGTGTGTACTTCCGGTACAAAGAAATGGGAAAGCTTTTCGTATTCAAAAAATGTTTATTGTCAATTAGAAATAATCCCACAACTAAGTTTATGAAAAATAATTGGCAGAAAGTCCTAAAAGCCAGCGCGCAGTTGCTGCTATGACGCGAATGAATGAATCGAGTGGTGTTGGTGGTGGTGGTGGTCGCGTTGCCATTGATGGACGTGTGGGCGGTGATAATGCGTTGGACCACTTATACATGCACACATACACACACACACATTTCATGTACGGTTTCTGCGCTATTTTGACAAATTTTTATTTTAAATTTAAGCATGATGTAAGCTGTCGCACTTTCAATTTCCAACAAGCCGAAATTTTGTGACAGACATGATTGCCGTGACAATTGGCGACATGGAAGCTGGGTGACATTTTGGCCACGCGCCCAATTTGCGGTGAGGTGAGACCGTGCAAAATAGAGAAACAAGTGAGTAGACACAACAAAGAGTGGTGCTAGCATAAGAACAAGCATAATAGAAAAGCATGAAAAGGGAGAAAAAGAAGAAAATACACCGAAAAAAAGCGGAAAAAAAACATAGCCGCTATTCGAAATCACGACATCGGTGCAGTGGAAACAGCCAATAGCAGTGCGCGATGCTTTCAACGTGCAAGGAAAATAAAAATAAATTCAAAAAAACAGCGAAAATAAATAAATGCGAAATAAAATAAACAAGAAACAAAAAAAAAGTGTAATTTTTATTTGGTGCAAATGGAACGAGCGCTCGCGCGTTAATCGTTTTCGAATTGAGTTTTCAAGTCGTGCGCCAAAAATTTAACACTTGTCTGACAGCCGCAAAAGTGGCAGGCGACGTACATACATCTGTGTGCTAGGCAAAGTGGCAGCAGCTGCCAAATTTACAGCAACAACAACCGCAGCAAAACAAATGAAAACAATTGTATTGCGTTTTTTCTTCTTTGCTTTGGCTACGCAGGGACTTGAAACACTTGAGGCCTTTGCGGCGGCACCTGAGTCACTATCGCCAAAATAAACAAACCCCTCGTACGAGGCGCACTAACCGGAAAACACTTTAACCCCTTCAGTGTCAGCGCGGCACAAATTGCTAACAAAAACTCTTCCATTTTCAGAGCAATTACAAAAACTATGCGAGTGGCAAAGGCAGCAAAAAAAAATTTTTTTTTTCACAAAACAGGAATGAAGTGGAAAATGCAGAAAAATTGTATTTTCGCAGCAAATTAAAAACACATTGTCCCATGCGTTGCATGCCGCTTTCAACTCGGCAACTCGGCTGCTCAGCAACTCGGCAGCTGCAACTGCAACAGCACAGCATGAAAATCGCACTGCTATCGTGGTTGTATCAATGCGGCAGGATTTGCTAAAAATAGATAGGCGATAGTGCTATTTGGCAAAAACCATCATCCATCCAGCTGCATAGAATAGCGACCGTGCAACGCACACATGTGGCAAGCAGCGCTGTGCTGATATGGCGAGCTGCGTTGAGTGTGGCAAGCGCACTGCAGTGCAGCCTGGAGTATTGCACCGTTGTTGGAGTAGTGTGTTGTTGTTGCCAGTTGGTGGTGCCAAACAAAGCCTGCGGTGCGCACTTGGCTCCCTCTGCCTTTCTGCCTTTCCGCCTGCATGCAAAACATTTTTCCTCGCACTTCATAATAAATTTAACTATAAATATATTGTATACAAATTTTCTAGTTGCCGCAGCAAATGCAAAAAAAGGAAAAAAAAAACAAAAAAAAAAAAAAATACCAAAAACATGAGCACAATTTGCGCTTGTGTTGCGATAGCAAAGTAAAAAAAAAAAACAGGATGCCGAGCGAAAATGGAAAGTGTTAAAGTTCGACAAAATTGCGGATAAACGAACGCGCGAATGCCACTGTGGCGGTCGATCTGTTCGACGCTGCGCTGCGTGCTCCGTGTACAGCTGAGTAGTGCAAAAAATCGTCAACCCGTCGTTACACTTGCCACATGTGTGCCAAGATCGCTGTCGCCGTAGTTGCCGGTGCTGCTGCCGATGCCCGCGCATTGTCATGGCACATTGCCGATCTTCTAGCAGAAGTGTTGTGATGCTTTGTGATTTTTAATGGTGTCGTACACTGCGCGCAAGTCGTGTAGGAAATTGCAGCTATCGTTTCTGGGTTTCCTGTGGAGAATTGGTGAATATGAGAGCGAAGTAACGCAAATTTCAATGTATTTTGGCAAAAAAAAAAATGGCTTCTTTCTTAATCGCAAGTTTTTAATCTGGTATATTTTTCAATATTCCAATGCCAGCTTGATTTCGTGCCACTAAAGTCCACCAATGCTCCAATCTTACGTTAATTTTCAATAGAATTATCAATGCATTTGCAATGGGGATTAATTTAGATTAGATTAGATGTGTGGGGGTTGGACAAGTCTAAGCACTCAGGCAGGAGACCATTGTACTATACTCGGATAGTATTCATTAGAAAGAACAGAGGTAGGAAAGATAAAATGTGGGTGGTAAGACGGAAAAATTAGTTTGAGGCCACTCTTCTACAAATCTCTTGGATTCATTGATGCATCTTAAGAGATCCGGAAGGGGAATAGTATGAATTTTTTCTATACTCAGTCTATCGCAACCCAATATCCTAAATCTGATTCTGGAAAACGCCGGACAGGTACAGACAAAATGCTCTGCAGTGTCGTCATCCTCAGGACAGGATAAGCATATCGGGTTGTCGATGACCTCCATGACAGCCATATGCTGACCACAGGCGTTGTGTCCTGCGAATTTACCCACCAGTACTGTCAGGTCCTTCACTTCGCTATTTTCCTATTTGGTTCTCTCCCAATGGCTTTCAGTGAGCTTGACTGTCACTACAAATTTCAACACTACTATCCCGGCACTTTTCTTCAATTATCCGGTAGTCTATACTTAAGGTGGCATAGACTTCTGTTAAAAATACCGGAGCCTTCTGCCCTGTAGCGTAGGAGTAGTTAGTGTCTTCGTCTAAGCACCATTCAGATCCGCTACCATCAAATGTTTTGGATCCGTCAGTGTAGAAAGTGTGCTGATATCCCGTTTATAGTTTCTTTAGACTTAACCATTGATCGCTATCTGGGATCAAAACATCATACTTCCTACCGAAGCAAATGAAAGGCACCTGATTGTCCACTGGCATCGAGAACAGTGTGCACCGCTCCGACAAGTGGTCGTATATCTGACAGAGGCAAATTTTTTTTCGTTTCCCCAGACTACGTTTAACTTAAGTCTGTACGCCGCCTTCATCGCTTCCTTCCGAATTTGAATATCTAGATGTTGCAAGTTCTGAATGGCATTAAGGGCATCATCAGATGGGCGTTAAATGGCATTGGGGGTTACGTGGTAAGCCTAACTCTTCCGCGTTTGTGCCGTTCGTCCCATGACCGGTAAACACAACTACGAATTTGTGAATTGAATGGCGTGGAGTCCCCAGAACTAACTGCTTTTATTGTACTGAGGCCATAGGATTTTCCAAATAACATACGAAGAAATGGATCTCCATCTAATCTGCGCTTTCCTGAGAAATAAGTTGTGCAATTTCCCTTTGACAACAGTCAGGGGGATGCCGATAACCGAGGAAGTGTTCCGTGACACCAATTCAGTTCCCTTAACTCCAGATTAAGGATAGAGAGATCTGTACGAGGTTCACAAAAAATACGTTTTTAACTGCTCAAAAATGCTACCATGTCCCTTGAGAGATTGCCTCCAGAGGCCAACCTCCTATAACCTGCCACAGTGAATGCCACGATGGTTATTCTGCGTTCCCACGACAATCAGTTCTACGTTGCCGGAACGACCTAGTTTTATATACGGCCAAAGATTGTCACTCCAGCAGCATTCCTTGTAGAAGTATGACGAATGTTTATGCTGCCACAACAACAAAAGTGTTTTGGCCTAAAAGTGAACTGTGTTAGGTATGCTTGCTCAAAATGTACCAGGTCTATGTAGAAGAGTCATTTGAAATTAAATTCGTGATATCACGCAAAGCCCGGTGATTGATGTCATATTCCTGATGCAGATAAAGCAGTGCTTACAGGCCATTCAGATAGAAAAACAATTTCATTTATACCTCACACATATTTTTTATATTTTGCAAATATTTACTTTTTGATGAATGAGTTGGTGCGTGACTTCCATTCGGGAGTGCGTAGGTTCGAATCTCCTTGTATGAACATTAAATAATAGAAACAGTTTTTGTATATATTATATAATAATAGCGGTCGCCCCTCGGCGGGCAATGGCAAACCTTCGCGTGTATTTTTTTCATTTCTCCTTCGGAATTGCCTTAAAACTGTAGGTTCTTCCATTTGTCAAACAACAATATGACGCACACCACAAATAGGAGGAGGAGTTCGGCTAAACATCTAACACAAGTGTTTATTATTTAGAACTACTAGAAAAACATCTCTCCTCTATCGCTTCTAGGTGGAGCATAGGGTGAAATACGCTTTCTTCAACGAAGCCTTCTGTTCGACTATAGGATATGTGATGGAATTTAAGGTATCCAACGCTCACATTGTCGTCCTAAGATATTAGTTCACTTCGTAATACAAGAAGAAGCTACCCAGCTGAAGTTGGAGGCTGTGAGCTGCTTCAACTACTCAACAACGGAGTCACTTCTGTCCATGACCAAGTTCATGACAATCAGAGAGCTTTTGGCTGGCTTTATTCCATTTCAACATCGACTCGCTCTAAATGGAAAACTCTATATAAAATAATGACTCAAAGGGTGATCAATGTAAAGGTATCGGATTTTAAATTGAAACAAAACAACGAAAATTCAAATTGGTTGGGCTATTTTTGTGTAGAACCATTCATGACATTTATTTTTTAAATATAATCCCCTTCAAATGTTGGCCGAAATTTCGCCGTATGCGCCATCCCTAATCTCCAATTTTGAATGACTCGCTGGAGGACTTCGGTCGGTGCCTCGTGAATAACTTTAGTAATTTTGGTTTCTAATGTCTGAATCAAAGCTCGTTTACATACCCGCATACTCCCACAAATAAAATTCCAAAGGTGTGATATCACACGACCTTGGTGGCCAATGAACTGGTCCGAGACGAGAGATAAATTGCTCACTGAAACGACGACGCAGTAAATCCATTATTTCACGGGCTGTATGGCAAATAGCGCCATCTTGTTGGAACCAGCGCGTGTTGTGGAGATTACGGACTTCAGTTTCCGGCATCAAAAAGTCCTTTGTCATGGTGAGATAGCGTTCGCCATTTACTGTTCCATTGGCGTCACCTCTTTGAAATATTGGGCGATGATTCCTCCAGCCCATAGGCAGCACCAAACGGTTGTTTTTAATAGATTTGTTGCTCAATGGCTGTTATTGAATAGTTTCGGGTTACTTTTCTGTCCAAGTACGGCAATTGTGCTTTGCCAAAAGTGGGCCTGATCGCTGAACGGTTATGTACACTTTAAGTTGGTTTGAGCGCGCGATGAACACTTTTCACTGAGCGTCGATTTTCGTAGTGCAGTTGTACGATTTGTAAACGTTGTTGAGGCGCAAGCCTTTCCATGATGAAATGTCGATGAATACTGAAAATAATCGTGTACTTATATTTAGTTTCACAGTAAATAGTTTGACAAAGAAACCCTATTGGAAAAAGTACCTTCAATCCTATCAATTATATCTTAACTATTTTTAATATATTTTTTGACGACCGACCCCGCTGTGGTTGCCAAGTGGTACAAAGTAAAGTGTCTGACATTTCCTACTGACACGCATGAACACTATTTTTTAGACAAAATTAAAGTAACAGCAATTCACTTAGAGTAGAAAAAAATGAGACTATAAAAAGCGAAGAGTGCGAGTTACAGCAGCAACAACGTGTTGTTGGGTTGAATGCATTTTGAAGACAAAAAGTAGAGAGAAATTCAAATTTTAGGAATAACAAAGCTAAGAAGCGTTGAAGAGCAGTGCAAGTGAACAGTAGCAACAACAACCACATACCATAGAGAGTGGCACATGTGCACGTGTGCGTGTGTGTTTATACATTTGAAGACGCAGATGTACGAGTATGCAGGAAAGTGAGTGGGAATAGGCAATATATGCATAGTAAAGTCAACAACAACAAAAACAACAACAACAAAAAACAACAAAAACAGTTACAACAATAACAACAACAACGACAGCAACGGCAATAACTAGAACAACAACGTCTACTACTGCGACACTAACAACAAGAGCATCACCACCAACAACAACAATAATAGCAACAACAAAACATTTACAACGGCAAACGAAGGAGTGATCGAGTGGCGCAGATCCTCAGGATGCGCAAATGAGAATGCATACACCAATGGGTGTGCATTGTAAGTGCAAGCTGTCGCACATGTGCGTTGTTGTTGTTCTATCTCGAAGACATTACCGCTGTTGCATGCATTTAAAACGTTGCAACATAATGCGCACCGATTTATTATCGAGCTAAACGTGACCGGAGGCGGGTGTTTCAAGTGGTGAAGGAAAATAATTTTTTTTCTAGAAACAGAAAAAAACCAACAATAAATAAAACTCAGTGTCTATATTTTAATAATACAATAATTTGTATAAGTATGAACGGAAACTAAGAAGCAGCCACGACGCACACGCACACATTTTTGCATAGTCACTGGGATTTCCCGCGCGGATTCGGCTTATTTTTTGGCAGCATTGCCAAAATCTAGTAAACCGAAACCAAAGACGAAAAATTAAAATCGAAAGAGCAAAAAAAAAAAACTAAATAAAAACAAACGGTAGCAAAGTGGAACGGACAAGTGCTTGTAGTCTGAGTGTCGCTGCAAGAGGTGACAATTAAACAGGCCAAAGTGATTTTATTTATTCAACAAAAGACACGCGACAGACGCGCGCGTATGCCTCAAACTAGCGGCGGATTTTAGAAAAAAGAAGAAAAATTGAAAAAAATTCAACAGCTTGCGTCAACGCGCGTATAGGTGGCGATCGCATTCGTTTGTGAAGCAAATATAATTTGATTTTTTCTGCACAAAGTGGTCGACAGAGGGGACCAGAGCTGAATGAAAGCATTTGATGGGAAATTGTGAAATTAAAAAGTTTTGAGATTTTGAATTCAACCGGAATATCAAATGATTGCAGAGAGAGGCAGGGATGTTATTTTCATTAAACTTTTTTCTTTAAAGCAAAGCAAAGCAAAAAACTAAAAATGAAAATATGAAAGCCAGGATTTCTTGCCTAATCCAATAGAATAAATATTAAAAATATTAATAAAAATAGAAACAAAATAAATACAAAATAAATACCAAAAAAAAAACACATAAAAAATTTACAGTTTCAACTATTGAAAAATCTCGTTGCACCAAATATACCGTTACACGAGCATCCAACATGTCCGCCACACTCAAGGTGAGCCCGCCAAATCTCAGCTTACCGTCCATGAACCCAGCAAAGGTGAAATTTTCAACTAACCTGCCCTCCAGCAACAACAACAACACCAATAGTAAGAGTATCAGCCATTCCACAATGTTGCCACAAATTAAATTGCCACCACCTTCACCGCTTTATTCACCACTTTACCCAGCCATGGATGCGCTGGCATCCACACCCAATAATTATGCTAATATCAGCAACAGCAACAACAACCACAATAGCAACAACGGCTGCGTTCTACTGATGTCACCACCACTTAGCGCCCACATGACCGGCGGCAAGGATGAAAATGATAAATGCCAAGAATCAGAGCACCAACGCCTCCTCCACCAGCCACATATGCAGCAGCAACAACAACTGCACACAGTTGATTTTCTTGCGCCGAATTGTAATCTGAAGTCAGCTTACAGTAGCAACAACTATACGGATTTCACCAGCGCCGAGTTGAGCTTTCCGGATTTTTCGCTCAGTTACATAGCTGAGACGCCCACTTCGGTTTACGGCAGCTGCAGCATCAGCAGTAGCAACAACAATACCGTAGATTGTGTGACTGGTAATCAATGCGGACACTCCCCGGCAACTGTGAGCTTCTGCTGTGACAGCGATGTGGTCATGTTGCAACAGCAGCAACAACAACAACAACAGCAACAGCAAAAACAGACAACTTGCAATGGCAGCACCGCCCAGGATGTGTTTCGTTTCGAGCCGGAGGATATAGCGCGTCTAACATCCGGCGATGGTGAGACGAGAGACAGCTTTGTGACCTCTGTTACGAGTGAGTCGGCGTTAATGTCACAAGGTGGCGCACTGGGCGTGACAGATACTTTACAAGCGCCTTTTACTCCACACACGCCCTACAGCCCCTACGCTAAGCCGGCGTGCACTTTCTCATACTGTAGTCTTTCCTCTCCCACGACTGTTGGTGGCATAGCGATGGATAGCAATTACCAGCAACAGCAACAACAAGAGCAGCAGCAGCGTATGTCGTCAGCCATTGCCGGTGTGGCGAGCAGCAATTGCAGCAACAGTAATAGTAGTTGTGACCTGAGTAGCAGCCAATTGTTAACCGCTGGCACCGTCACTTCGGACTGCTTGAACCTCGACATCGAGTACTACAACTATGACGAAATCAATTGCCAGTCGAAAAATCAATCGCCGTGCTCTTCGCCGCCGCTTGATCCCTGGATGACGCTCAATTTGGCCGAGACCATTGCTAGCGCAGCGGCAGTTGAGCAAGCGGCAGCACACAGGCAGCTCAAGCATTCACCGAAGCCCAGTAATACTTGCCACACCTATCAGTTCTATGAATCGCAGTACCAGCAACAGCATGCGCAGGGTATTAAGCAAGAGTCGACGACCAAGCTGCCCTCAATGATGTCCACCTTTGGCACACCCAAATACGAATCTGTCTACAACTATGACTGTACGTTTGCCAATGATGACATCAGTTCACAGCAGCACCAGCAGCAGCATGAATACCACCAGTGCCTGGGGCAGCAGCAGCAGCAGCAACAAGAAAAATGGCCCTGCTATGACGCCACACCACTGCCAGCCAACACAGTCGCTCACAATTACGATCATTTGCCAGAGAACTATCAGAATTGCAATTTGTTGCATGCGGAGAAACCCAACCGCGAACACAAAATTATTTGGACCATTGACGAACTGGACGAGATGCATGAGGAGCTTATCGATGAGCTGTGCTGTGCCAGCGCTAAGCAATCTAATCACATGAGTGGCGATGAGGATGTGAATGTGGACATCGCTGACTATTTCGAAGAAGAAAATTCGCTCGATTTTGCCCTACAGGTGGCAAGTAATGAGCCCGTGTTTGTTAATGGCGATGAGAATGAGGATGATAACGATTCGGTGTTTCATGCCACTGAATATGCCTCCACCACAATACCAAACACCAACAATAAAAATCAGTTAGCGCAAGCAACACAACAAAATTTACAACCGCCACGTCGTCGACGCCGCTGCACATCACCAAAGAATGCCACAAATGCTGCCGTTACCAAAAATAAACCATCTTGCAATGCCAAAACGACAGTAATGCGCGCGAATTATGATGCACATGCCATGGGCGACATAGTGCAACAACAAAAACAAGTGGTAGACGTGGACGCGTTGGCCGATGAGGCGCAAATCTGTCTGTGGACCGATTGCAATGAAGAATTTCCCAATCAAGCGGAGTTTGTGGCACACATCGAGAAGCGTCATGTGGACGTAAAGAAGGGCGATGATTTCTCTTGCTTTTGGCTGGACTGTCCGCGTCGTTATAAGCCCTTCAACGCACGCTATAAGCTCTTGATACACATGCGTGTGCACAGCGGGGAGAAGCCGAACAAATGTCCGGTAAGTTGAAATTTTGTACTTACATTGGCATGCAGATCGATGGACGAGTCAGTGCGTGGAAAAATTGGCACGGTAGTGTTGTTTGCGTGAATGCAAGTGCGGATGATGTACTGAATTTGTTGCTCTCAAAATTAAAAATTTGTTGTTATTACGTAAGTGCATACACAGAAGACCCTTTTTTTTTCAAAATATGAAGCCTCATTGTGTAGAAGAAGGTATGACAGTCTTATGCGTTCATAGTTGGGCCTAGCTGAGCCAGGTTGCTTGTCTAAGACAAACACTTAGTGGCTCTACGGCCCATTGTGATACCTACATTTGATATTCATCTCCTAACTAAGTTGCTTAAATTACTAAGATATTTTCAAGAAGGTAACTAGTCCCGCCAGTAAAGTATTTTGCGAATTTCCCAGGTCCTCAAAGAAATAATCGCCAAGATATTTGGTACGGCTTCTTTGAAGTGCAGAACATTCACAGAAGAGGTATTGTACCGACTCAATTTCTTCTCCATCTCCACAGCTCCCGCAGAAGATTGTGAGGTACAACCATTCTACTGGCTTCGTTGTGTCCAATTTTTTTCTAGCTTTCTGGAAGCGTATGGATTCCGCGTCGAAAACTCTACATGTAATTTAAAGCGATTTACCTTTGCGCTCTGCTTAAGAGTAGAAAACGCTGCTCTAGCTGATTATGTTTTATATAGTAAATAGTAGAAGTCAGTGAAAGCAACGTTTCGTTGATTTTGGGTGCAATACTGCTTATTTCGATACAGTCAGGAGGGCTTTAAGGACCTAAACAAACGAGGCATGTGACCAAACGTTTTCGTGTTTGTATTTTCATTCCTCGTTTTGTGGCTGCTATCTTTAAATTACCAGCTCGAAAGTAAGAATGTATAATTTAAAGAATGCAGTTGCATGCAGAGGCGATCTGATGGTTTCCATAGGTTATAGATAAAATGAAATGAAAATCAAATAACAAGACATAACATAACATAAAAAACTAGCATAATTTAAAATAATGTTTACACACTGCGCATTCATCTGATCTGATCTTTGTTAGATGTTTGGCTAAGTTCTTGAGCTCTAATTTGTGATGTGCGTCTTGATGTTTCTGCTCAAATAGAGTGACCTTTAGGTTAATGCCGCCTCTGAACGGCAGATGGCTTTTATGAGAAACTTTTCCATGGCAGGAATATACTCGGCGGTGTGGCATTGCCTGGCGAGTGGCGATCGCTACTTGAAAAATAATTTCTATCATTTGGTGCTTCATGCCTACAGTAGGTTTCGAAATCGGGCTTGGCCGAATGCTAGTTTGCTGGGCACAAACGCGGCTTTCGTAGCATAACAAAGCATGACACACCATAACAAATCATAACATAACATAACAAAATTTAAATTAAAACGAAATGAAATGAATTAAAATAAAACTATTTGAACATTACAAAATATAACATAACATAACATACTACAACATAAATAAAAATAAAGTAAAATAAAACGAAATAAAATGAAATAAAATAAAACTATTTCAACATTACAAAACATAACATAACTTGACATAACATAACATAATACAATATAAATAAAAATAAAATAAAATAAAACGAAATGAAATAAAAGAAAACTATTTGAACATTACAAAACATAACATAACATGACACAACATAACATAATACAATATAACTAAAAATAAAATAAAATAAAATGAAATGAAACGAAATAAAATAAAACTGTTTGAACATTACAAAACATAACATAACATGACATAACATAACATAATACAACATAAATAAAAATAAAAAAAAATAAAACGAAATGAAATGAAATAAAATAAAATTATTTGAACATTACAAAACATAATATAACATGACATAACATAACATAATACAACATAAATAAAAATAAAATAAAATAAAATAAAATAAAATAAAATAAAATAAAATAAAATGAAATGAAATAAAATAAAACTATTTGATCATTACAAAACATAACATAACATTATATAACATAACATAATACAACATAACTAAAAATAAAATAAAATAAAACGAAATGAAATGAAATAAAATAAAACTATTTGAACATTACAAAACATAACATAATATGACATAATATAATACACAAAAATTCAGGTAAGGCGACCGCCATAAAAGGTTTAAATATTGGCATTACAGTCCGGCGCGGATCATTGTTTCCTCTATAATACACCTCCATTCTTCTCGACAGCCCGCTTTCGCTCTATGTCGTGAGCTTCTCATCTTACGTATGCCGACTTCTACGTCTTGCAACCATCGTCGCTTTGGCTGACCTCTTTTTCGTGCTCCTTCAAAATTTGCTTCAAAAATTTTCTTGGTCCCTCTTTCGCTGCTCATTCTTAGGACGTGACCATATCACCGTAATCTTTGGGACTTAATTAATAGCGTTACATCTCGTCTCGCGGTTAAAACACCGAGCTCGTGGTTATACCGTATACGGGTGTAGCGTCTTCTAATCGTATAGGGACGAATATTTTTCTGAGCATTTTTTTTCAAAACGCATCAGTAGGCGCACGTCATTAACTTTATGGACCCATGTTTCACAGCCGTAGGTGAGCACCGGCATTATTATATTATAGTTTTGTACACCTGGAGCTTTTGTTTCTTTGCTATCAATGAAGATTTCATTAGTTTGATATGGCCAAAGTGTGCTCTGTTAGCTGCCTGAATATGGTTTTGTATTGATAAGGATGGTCCCTTAATTATGCTGAGTACTAAGCCTAAGTATTTACACTCTTGCAAGACGATCAAAAAAGGATCGAGCCATGTATTTAGTCTGTTAGTTGCACTGAATGACAGTGCCGAGAGTAAACACGAAAAAAGCAAATCAGTAATGGATTTCAAACGGAACTGTGCGATTGAATTACATTTGGCTGGAAAGTCACAACCTCTGACGAGAAAATTTTTCAAATTGAACAATTCGTGAACTCCCAAAACGATAGGGGGTGTATTTGACCGACCACCCGCCACAGGTAAGGATGGTTGGGGCCACTATAACCGAAGATGGACCCTCTCCAATCACTTTCATCGAGCCTGTCATCAAGACAGCCAGGCGGCTTTGAAGCCACGGGCAACCAACCTTTTGGGGGCAGACCACGGACGTTTCAACAGGACTCTGCACCGTCTGACAAAGCTCGAGTGCATCAAGAATGGCTAAAAAACAACGTTCCGAACTTCATAATGTCCAAACAAAGGCTCTCAAATTCACCAGATGCGAATCGGATGGATTATGCTCTTTGGGCCACTTTGGAGATCAGAATCTGAACTAAAAGACTCACTAGTCTCGAGGTGCTGAAAAAATCCGTTGTCCGCGTGTGGGTCAAAATACCTATAAGTCACATTCGGGCAGCTTGCGATTCGTTTTTGGACCATCTCAAGGCCATAGTCAAGGCAAAAGATCGATTTTTCAAAATTTCTAGACCACCGGGTCCCCTTAAATGGAGGAACATGCTCAATATCTCTGCGAAAAAAAAGTTGTAAAAACGACGATTTTGAGCCGTTTCAAACTTACTTTTTTCTAGAAATTCTAAATAAAAAGACGATAACTGCTGATATACTGATTATTATTCCCATCAGCTATCAAACCTGAATGAGGCACTTAACAAAAATCGACCGTCTTTGGTGAATAGACGCAACGTTTTGTATCACCACGACAACGCAAGGCCTCATACCGCAAGGCAAACATTGGGCGAGCTGAACGAGCTCGGATGGGAGCTATCATTATGTGATTATCACCTTTTCCGTGGACTTCAATCCCATATGAGTAACAAGAACTACTCCTCAAAAGAAGCTATAAAAAGGGATATCGAAGCGTATTTAGGCTCCAAGGACAAACAATTGTTTGAGCAGGGAACTAAAAATTTGCCTAAACGTTGGGAAGACATTGTAAATAATGAAGGAAAATATATTATTGATTAATAAATACTTAAAACATCTTTTTTATTAATTTTAAAATAAGCTTTAAAAATAGCACGAGCTTATGGACTTACCTGATAAATCACGGTTCACACCTGAACAAGAAATTTCCATTCAATTGCAAGCAGAATAGGCAAAATTCACTGAAAAATATCCTCTAAAATATAAAACACAAAAAAAAAATGTGTGTCGAGCTGTGTTAAGAAAAAGATTAAAAATATTTATGTTCACACCTTCAACGGGCTATGTTTATGCTCTTGTAAATTTCTAAAATCGCCAGTGCTAAGAAAGCAATAAAAAGCAATATTTTTATAACCCTTTCATAAATTTTTAAATTAATTTTTTATTATATTAAAAATATCACTTGCAAAATACATTCGTATGTATGTATATGTATTTATGTATGCATATATATATGTAAATATTGCAATATAATATTCCTTTTTGCATACAAACGAAAAAAAATTTCCAACAAATTGTTTGCTCAGCCGAGAAGCGAGAATATGGCCATGGACTTGAGACTTGGTAGTAGAAGAGCACAGCTGTGAAATTGTTCGAAATCAATGACGATTCTATGCACATAGATGGTTATATGCTTACATACATATACATATATATGAAAATACATAAATGTAAAGTCGAGTATTTGCTGCACAATCAACCTTCCGCACGCATAGCAGATACGAATGACTAGGCCGATTAGGAATAGGCAGGCTTGCGTTGCATTGCTGGATGCTGCTATTTTTAGTTGTAGAAAAAATGTTGGACGTTTGTTTATGTTAAAGAGTTTTGAATACAATAAGAAAAGGGATATAACGAAGATCATAAAACAAGTTGAAAGGGCATTTTATGTGCACGTGTGAATAGAAGTCTACACACACACACACACATAGAAGCGTATGTGAAAATACTTGCACTTACACGTATGAGTGCTTTCAGGCATTTCCCTCTACGCGCGCATTTATTTATTTTCTCACAAATGTCGCCCGAGTAAAGAAATCGGACATTTTGCCTCCGCTAATGACGACGAAGCCTAGCTGCGATGCGGGTGTGGGTGATGGCAATAGAATCGCAGTGGCTGTTGTTCGAGCAATAAAAATGACATACGACACATTTGCTGCGAAAAAGGCTTGAAAGGATTATTATTAAAAAATATTTACATATGCGCATCTACATGTGTTTGTATGCATGTGTGACTGTGTGTTGCTCGCAGGCAATTTGCATGCGAACCAAATGTTACAAGGCCATTTGTATGCTGACGTATGCTGACCTCAACACGTTCGCCTGCGATGACCCTGTGCCAGCAGCTTTTCGCAATTTACAACTGCAAAGGCACAAATGAAAACAAATAAGCGACTCAACCTTTTGGCATTTGATGTGGATGTACATACGCGTGTGTTTTTTTTTTTTTTTTTTTTTTTTTTTTTTTTTTTTTTTTTTTTATCCGAAGGGGGAATCTTACATAGATACCGTCAATATAGATGGCATGCACGATTCATACTGATCGCTAAGGGTGCACCTCATTCGGGACCACGCACAGTCAGTATTACTACTAAACTGGACTTGCGAAACAGTACACCTACGTACTAAACCCTAACTCCGACTTCTGTAGCTTTAGTTTGCCCTGGGGTACCGCCGTTTAAGCATTGCATCGCAGGGCCAAGCTAGCCATTATGGCTCTTCACTTATATCTCTCTCTCATTATTTCTTTGTCTTCTTTCTTTACTGCGTTCCCATTCCTTTTTTCGCAGTTCCTGTAACGCATTTGCGGACCATTCTTTCATCTTGGCCCACACCAACTTCGACCGCAGCATGTGATCTACAATGTTGCCTGGGGTTATTTTTTCTTTTATAATTTCTTCAATGCACATTCTTTCAGATGCGTATCTCGGGCAGGAGAAGAACACATGTTCCACGTTCTCACTACCGTTGCCGCAGAGCGAGCAGTCAGCTGCGTCCTCGTGGCCGAGTCTTTGGAGATACTCTCTATAGCATCCATGCCCCGTCAGGAACTGTGTGAGGTAGTAATCTGTGTCACCATGTCCTCTCTCAACCCAAGCCTGTACGCTTCTGATAAGCTTATGCGTCCATCTTCCTTTTGTCGCTAGGTCCCAGCGATTTTGCCACTCAGTTATGCTCCCCAGTCTTTCTTCTTTACGCTCTTCCGCCGTTAACCTCCTGTTTAGGCTTTTGGCTTTGTCGTACACTCTACCCAGTTCAGAGGCCATTATATCTGGTGGCATGATACCCGATATGACACATACTGCTTCAAACGACACTGTCCTGAAAGCACAGGCAACTCTAAGGGAAATAAGTCTAAAAACTATTTCCGCCTTCTTCGCGTATGTTTTCTGTATCAGGGCTTTACCCCATATGGGTGCTGCATACATGAGTGTAGACTGGGTGACTTTAGCCAGGAGCGCTCTTCTACTCTGAGTGGGACCACCGATGTTGGCCATGATTCTTGACAGTGCCGCCGTCACCATGGCTGCCTTTCCGCATGCTTTTTTAATGTGCTCCTTGAAGCTTAGTCGAGCATCGATCATTACACCCAAATATCGTAGTGCCGCTTGTGTTGTGACGTTAAACCCATCAATGTTTAGTGTGGTCGTTTCTAACTTTTTTCTACTCGTAATGAGAACTGCTTCTGTTTTTTGCCCTGCTAGCTGTAGTTTAACCGCCGTTAGCCATTGTTTGACCTTCGTTGTGGCCTCGCTGCAGATACTCTGAATCTGAGGGATTGTTTTGGCAACTATGGTTAACGCAATGTCGTCTGCGTATCCTATTATTTGCACTTCCCTCGGCATTGGGAGTTGCAGTACCCCATCATATAGTACATTCCATAGGATCGGGCCCAGCACAGATCCCTGCGGTACTCCGCCCGTCACTGCATATCTCTTAGGGCCTTCATCTGTATTGTACAGAAGTACTCTTTCCGACAGGTAACTGTTTATAACCCGTACTAAGTATGCTGGGGTTTTTTTTCCTTCAAGGGCCTTTATAATATGTGGCCAGTATGCCGAGTTGAAGGCGTTCTTGACATCCAGAGTGACAACTGCACAGTATTCTTTATCGCCATGCATCCACCTGTCACCCTCAATAGCCTTACTTGCAATGTTTGTCACCCTCCTGACGGCATCGATGGTTGAACGACCTTTTCGGAAACCAAACTGATGTTCGGATAGTTCAGCCGGCGCTTTCTCCAGGTGCTGTTCCAGGCGTGTGCAGATTAGTTTCTCCAAGATTTTACCCATGGTATCTATCATGCAGAGTGGCCGATAAGAACTTGGGTCACCCGCTGGATTATTTGGTTTCTGTAGTAGGACCAGTTGTTGTTTCTTCCATACTTTCGGAAACGTGCCTTCATTTATACACTTGGTGAAGTGTTCTGCAAATGGCTTTGTGTTGCGCCTGATAGCGATCTTCAGCGCCTTGTTCGGAATTCCGTCAGGTCCTGGAGCCTTAGCATTGCCGAAACTTTCCGTTGCCAAAATCACCTCTGCTTCACTGATTGTGACACTGTTTTCTGCTGCGTGGCACTGGGACCGGCTTGGTTGCATGTCTTGTTTTGGAAAGAGTGTCTGTACAATCTTTTCCAAAAGAATGGGGCAAGTTGGCGCCTGTCCTCTACCTCCTTTGACCTTGGCCATAACGAGTTTGTAGCCATCACCCCACGGGTTTTCGTCCACATTCTGGCACAGTTCTTTAAAGCTAGCTGCCTTGCTGCTTTTAATGGCTTTCTTTAATTGCTTCCGCTTCTTTTTATAGTTCTCGCGGAGCCTGTAGTGTTCTGCCAACCCATAGCTCCTTTGGGAAAGGCGCCTTGCTTTTTTGCACATACGCGTGTGTGTATGCAGGTTTGTATGCACGCATGTGTGTATGTATGTATTCTTTTATGTATGTATGTATGTTTGTATGTATGTATGTATGTATATGACTTTAACAGCCTCTTCAGCGCTGCCATCACCTCCTCCAACGCTCTTACCTTCAGAGTCCTTTTAACAACAACAAACCCAGGCAACAAATGCCATAAGACTAAATGCTATTTTTGTTAGTGTGCTAGTATACGTTGTTGTTGCTGTGCATGTCATTCCAATGATGCACGTTGCCTGATACACTCCATTAAGATACAAATGGAATATGGGCTCAGTTGTTGGTGTGCAGAATTTGCAAAAGTTTAGAAATCCAACAGCCTATGACTGTTTTAATTCTTTAAATTTTCACGATTTGCACTCTTTGCTTATGATTGTTTTTGTTTTTGAAGTGAAAATTCTTAGGCGAGAATGGAGAGTTAAATTTCAAGGTCATGCAACGTTTTTGGGTATTTTCGTTCCGCGAGAGAGAGATAAGATATAACGTAGAGGAAAGGGAGAGAGAGAGAGAGAAAGCTATACCTTATACATATCTTAAATGCATTTTAGGCTATTTTTCCTGAGTTTTTCCTTGTGGTTGCTAATTTCTAGTGAGAAATAACACTGCCTACTTTTTGGCGCTTGTTTGTTGGTGCAAACTTGTAGGAAATATATTTTTGGTACCTACTTTTTGGCGTTATATTTCCTTGATGCCTACTATTTTAGGCGTTTTTTTTTTTTTGGTCCGAATTTTTTTTGTGTTTCATTTGGTTTTGTTGCCTAATTTTTTGGCGCTTATTTCTGTTTCCTGCGGCCGCCGTAGCCGAATGGGTTGGTGCGTGATTACCATTCGGAATTCACAGAGAGAACGTTGGTTCGAATCTCGGTGAAACACCAAAATTAAGAAAAACATTTTTCCAATAGCGGTCGCCCCTCGGCAGGCAATGGCAAACCTCCGAGTGTATTTCTGCCTTGAAAAAGCTCCTCATAAAAATATCTGCCGTTCGGAGTCGGCTTGAAACTGTAGGTCCCTCCATTTGTGCAACAACATCAAGACGCACACCACAAATAGGAGGAGGAGCTCGGCCAAACACCCAAAAAGGGTGTACGCGCCAATTATATATGTATACATATATTTCTGTTTCCTGGCTAGTGCTTGTGCGTACTATAAAGTGCTATCCATTTCGGCGTCGAATTTGTTGGTATTGCCTTGCGTTAATTTGTGCCGTTGCTGCGGTCCTGGAATCGCTGCGTTTGTGCGGCTGATAAACGCTCGGAGTAGGGCGTGTGGTTGCCGCAGTTTGTGTCCGGCGTTCACCTACACCGGTCGACCCTTCTCCCTCGACACTTTCTTGTAAATTTTGTCTATTTGTATTCTCTGCAAGTGTTGTGAATTTATTTAGATATATATTCTTTCTCTCTCCCTCTATCTCTCATTTTATCTCGGGTCTCTCCCTCTTTCTTGAAAGTTTCACTTCTGTTATATGTATTGCTCTACACGCACTTTTTTTTGATTATCTGGTTTTTGATCATTTTTTCTCATTCTTTTTTACAGTTTCCTAGTTGCAGTAAGGCATTTTCACGTTTGGAAAATTTGAAAATTCATCAGCGTTCGCACACGGGCGAGCGCCCATATGGATGCCAATATAAAGGTTGCCTGAAGGCGTTTAGCAATAGTTCGGATCGGGCGAAGCATCAGCGAACGCACTATGACACGGTGAGTGAAAATAGAGTATCTATGCATTTACATATTATTCAAAACTACAAAAAAAAAAATAAGAAGATTTGGAATAGAAAAAAGTGTCCACTTAAGGGGTAACACCACAGTAGAAATTTCAAAAAATTGATTTTTTTTTTTTATAAGCTTAAAAAATTCTTTGAACCTTTTAAAATACAGGACAAAAAGTTTTATACGTTACCGAAGTTTATTTCATAAATATTTGAAGCTTTTAACCAAGCGTTAGTGACTGCTACCTAACGACTTCTCAAAATTTCCAAACTTTAAACGCGTTTTTCTCAAAACACGTTTTCTGAAATTGGCACGCAGCATAACTCAAACAATTTTAAATATTTTTTATCAGGTTTTTCACTTCGTCTGTATAATAACCTTCTTAAGAGAAGAGCGTAGGGGATTTTCGATAGATTAATTTAAACGATTGTTATAATTATTTAAGTGCCGTTTTTTTAGTCCAAAATAGAGTGTTTTCCTTCAAATGCTTGTTAATTCCACAAAAATAAATATTTTTTAAATTCCCTACGTGTTTCTCTAGCTATTCTTATCTAGATTAAGAAAAAAAAATGTTTCTTTGTTCCAGATTAAAATTTGCACCCTCTGTGCTGCGTGCCGCGGAGCTCCTTCAAGAGAAACCACATTACAAAAATGTCTCCAATGCCGCCATTTTGTAAAATTTTTCGATCAAACTTTGTAGTTTTGTATTTTAGAATATAAGTAATAACTTCCCAAATCAGAGTGATTGTTTTCCCTTTTCTGTTTTTTCTTTAAAAATCGTGTTTATTTTACGCGTGTACAGTGGTGTTACTCCTTAAGGGCGATGCCCCGCTGATAGAGGTGTTAGTTAGGAGCGGTTACACTTTGCATATAAAATAAATTAAAAAATTAGGGACTTTTTTGGAACATAAGTTAAAAAAATGTATGCATATAATTATATTTAAAGGATGGATTAAAAAATAAAAAAATGTATTTTAAATAAAAATTCAAGATTTCAAAATAGCTTGAAAAGGTCTTCAGATATATTGCTAACTAGTTAAAAAGACCTTGAGCTATATTGTCCACTAGTTGAAAAAATACCGTTTTGAGAAAATGACTTTCTAATCCTCGATAAGATAATCCGCCTCATCAGAGTTCCTGTCGCCCTTTCTTTGCGTTGTCGTCTTAGACGATCACGAGCATGAGCCAATTGAACCTGCATAAAAGAGGCATCGTATGGAGTTTCACCAGATCTTTTTAGGACCTGGACTTCATCGATGACATCTGCCTTCTCTCTCCCAAACTCACTCCAGCGAAGTCAGACAGAGTAGTTAAGCTGGCATGCACTGTCGGATTGGAAAACAAAATCGCCAAGACCAAAGTTAGTGAGAGGTAAACATAAAAAAGCGAGAAATATAATGGTTGACGGCTGTCTGTGGAATATGTTGAACTGCAGGCTAAACAAAGGAAAGCCTCCCATCCCTCTCCTTTCGTCCTATCGGTTTCCTTCACATCTTTTCCCCTTGCAATGGTATCGCAAGCCTTCAGGCGATCTTGAATGCAAATGTTCAGCTTTTGTGAGAAATCAGTATTGTTCTACGAAAGTAAAATATGGCTAGTATTTGACACCATCACACAAATGGCTCTCATCTGTATAATATTCTAGCTAAATCAGAAACGACACGCTGTGGAGGTCAACGAATAAGGAGCCCATCATTAGGCAAATTAAACGCAGAAAGTGGCGATGGATAGGTCTCACGCTTTGAAAACTACCAGATAGCATCACGAGGAGGACACTGGACTAATACCCGCAAGTGAGCAGAGGCCGCGGTCGGCTTAAGATCACTTGGCGAAGGTCGATGTTGGGCGAACTAGCAGATGCCAACATCACATGGGACGGCGCAAACACAACAGCTCAGAATCGTGTGCGATGGAAGAGTCTTGTCGGCGCCCTATAGTCCCGAGCGGAGTGAACCAAAAACTGTCTGACCTTCGTGGTGTACAATATCTTTGTAATCCAACAAAACATCGTTAGCTTCGGTTTTTGCTGTGACCGAAAACGATTTGGTTTTTCTGGTCTTGGCTCATTCGGAGTTGTCTACTCACCCACACGATGTCTGGGATGCTTGTCGTAGTTATAAACTCACGTCTCGTCTCGAGCAATGATGCGATGGGGAATGTTGGATGAGATTCAGATTTGGAAACCATGCTTTTGACATCATTAACGCAGTCGCGCTTTTTGCATGAAATTCAGGTCCAATTCGGGTAGGGACCAACTTTGTAGCAACACGACGAAAACCCAAATTATTAACTACAATAACCTGAACGGATCCATAAGCAATGTGCAGGTCCTCGGCCAGCTCTCTAATGTTCAATTTGCGTTTATTAATCAACTTTTCGTTCACTTTATTCATGTTTTCACTGATGATGTCGACCGTCTGCTGCTACGTTCGTCATACTAAACCTCACCATGGACTCACGATCTCTTCTGAAGCGTGCTCGGAATTTGTAAACGGCTGTTTTCTTTAGAGTATCATCTCCATGTTTCCCAACATTTCTAAGGTTTTCGCACTATTGAATCCATTTTTAACGCAAAATTTAATACAAACTCGTTGTTGCAAATCAGAATTTAAAACTGGAAAAATAGAAAAACCGGGCAGAGGTGTTGGAGGTAGGGTTCAAAATGCCTTCGCATTTACAGCGCTCGTCGTCTACTACGTCGAGAAGTGCGGCCACTAAAACCATCCCTCCTCTTCTGCTGGGGAGATACTCTTCCCCGGACTACTTTCTGTATTACTTCGGAAGGGCCCAGAACGGCATCCATAAAGGACCAATTCTATTCACCCATGCCTGGGTCCCCCATATGGCTACAAAACTTTCATGCTATAGGCTCGTCTTCTTGTGCCTGTACCAGTGTCTGTGTGGCTTCCGTTTGTTATACGGTTTTTTCGTAGTACATCCTTGATGTATCTCTCTACCGCGTTCCAGCTGTCCTCTCGATCGAACATTTTGCTGATTACGTTGCTCGGCGCGATAACGCCAATCTGCTTCCTCAGAGCACTTCCTTCCGCGAGCTATCTGTTACAACTAAAAAACGTGTGTCCAGCGTCATTGCTCAGCGCTTCGCAGAATATGCACTTGGAATCGGTTACCCTGCCCAAGCGGTATAGGTATCTCCGAAAGTATCCGCGGCCCGAGAGGAACTGAGGAACCTCCGCGTGCAGAGGTACTCCAGAAGGCGTAACTTTTAAAAATGTTAAACAATGGCGATATAAGTTTGGAAGGAATGCTAATCACAGAAGTGACAACTTCACAAACAAAAAAAGAAAGAGAACTCAAATCAGTTGGCTTAGAGCGTCTACTGGCAGTTGTCTAGCAAAAGCCATATAAAACCAAATTTTAAACTTTGTGATCGCACGTTGGGGCTTCCCGAACAGGTGGACTATACAGTCCCGGTACAACGGGGGGAGGGGAAGCGGGACGAGGTAAGACAGGGCGAGTCCATTCATGTATACACAGATGGTTCAAAGCTCGAGGGCAAGGTGGGCGGAGGTGTGTATTTCGAGCATCTGGGGATCTCTTTCAGTTTTCGATTTCTCTCGGTTTCTATTGAAGTGTCTTTCAGGCTGAACTGATGGCTGCATATGATATGATATACCTGGAGATAATATCTACTTTTTCACTGATAGCCAAGTGGCGATAAAATCCCTCACAAAACAGTCGACAACCTCGAAAGTAACCATTAAATGCCGTGCATCTCTTAAGAAGATGGCTGAGTCCTTTCACCTAATGATAAAATGGGTTCCTGACCATTGTGACATGAGGCGAACTGCAGAGCTGATGAAATAGCGAAACTTGGTACCAAATTGACAGACAATGATATAGGTATACCCTTGCAAAAATGTATGTAAACTACTTATCCTTGAAGAAATTGCGAATGAAAGATGACGTAATGAAGCCACTTGCAAAATCGACCGACAGCTGTGACCGACTCTCAATGCTAAAGGCGCCGAACTTCTACTAAGAAGAGATAAGCACACTGATTTCAGTTATTAAGGGACACTGCCTGATCGATAGGCACGCCCAGAGAATGGGTGTGCAATAGGGCGAGTCGATTTAAAAATCGCTCATTGCTCTGTGAAAATCGTATTCTAGGGATCAAAATAAGAAACTTTGCCGAAGGAACCATACCCCTAAAACGAATTCTGATGTCCCCCAATTTGGGTCGAACGAAAAATCCCACTTTGACCCATTTAGAGTGCTCCAATCGAGTCCAAATGTATGACCGACCCCCACTAACTTTGGACGGCCGATCCATCCATGCCAGTGGCACATCCCCTGGAACTCCCCTGGGGGTACCCCATACAATCATTTCAAAATATCACCATTTTTGGCATTTACATGAGAAAAGAAACTAAAAAGTTCGACCCAAATTGGGGGACATCAGACTTCGTTTTAGAGCTATGGTTCCTTCGGCAAAGTTTCTTATTTTGATCCCTAGAATATGATTTTCACAGAGCAATGGGCGATTTTTTTGCCTCCCCACAAATCGATCCGGCCTAGTGTGCAAGCACGTGACTTCTGCAGAAGTTATCTAGACGAGGAAGAGGAAGAGACGATCCCGCATCTTCTTCATCACTATGCTGCTCTATCCAGAAGTAGACTCGACATTTTGGGTGGACAATCCTTTAATGAATTGGAAGATCTCGGCCCAGTCGGAGTTAAAGATCTTACAAAAAGTTCCTCACGCGGCATCACATTGGGCCATGAGCCTGAGTGTGTCCCACAGCATGTAACCGCAAATCTACGAAATTCTATAAACTTTTCATTGCAATTTCATCGTTTTCAATTGCAATTTTGTAGACAAATTCCGGCTAAGCAGTTTTTAACTTATTAAATTTTAGAACAATAAAATGCAAGTTTGGGGGTGTTGAAAAATCCCATTGATTTTTATAATTTTTTTAGCTGACAGTGCTTCCGCATTTTACTCATATATAAATTCGTCTAAAAAATTTTCAATTATGAGGCGTATATCGTTAAATTGTCCAGTTGGGTAATATTCTGGAATGGCTGAAATACTTAAAATAAATGGAAACTGATCCCCCTGCTAATTCGAATTAAGTCCATGAAATATTCAAAGGAAGTGAAATGAATCCACACAGTCCAGACATTAGGATTTTAAGCAACCTGGCAACAAGTTGAAAGCTTTCCAAACAACATCTTTTTCGCCGAAATGTTGTTTTCGCTGCCAAAATTTGCAACAAATTAAGTCATGCCATGCGCGGCGTTGCACTATTGACCTATCAACAACATATGCTTTATTGCGAAATTCATCAGCAAAAGCTAGCAGGACGCAACAACACACGCACATTGACACAACTCACGCACTGTTCAACACACCCAAACAGATATTTGTTTGAATTAGAGCGAACAAAGTATGCAAAAGGCAACAAAAGTGGCAGCAACAGCGGCGGCATGGGTGTCAGAAAGCCACACCAAAGGGGTAAATAGTGGCTGCAGCAGCAAGCGCGCGCATGACTTGCTGTGTTCCTGGCAATGCTAAGTAATAGTGGTGGTAGCTTTTCAATGTCTGCATGCACTTACGCATACTTATGCGCGTAGTGGCTGCCAGCTGAGGCTGGAGCAACAATAAAGCCAAAGCTATGGCGCAGAATACAAAGTGAATTTCGGTGGCAGTAAAAGCGGTGGCTGGTGCAGTTGTTGTAGTTATTGTAGTTATTGGACATGTACGTACATACGTACATACATAAACATGTGACCGGTGTTGTAGCATACTGCTATTCAGAAGTTTGGCTGTTTATTTGATTTATCGCTACAGCATGCAACCAGCAATGGACTACACGCACACACACATACATACATATACACAGTGGCGAGCATAACTGAGCGCCTGACGTTTTTTTAAATTTACAATGTTTTTCGAGTTAGTATGCTTTTGTTGTTTTCTTTTAATATTATCTATTCTTTAACCAAAATCTTATAAACCAAACTTTAAACCAAATTGAGAAAAAATCAATAAATTTTCATATAAATTTTGAACTTTTTAGTCTAGACAAATTTATAGTACGCAGTTTTAAACGTCATTGAAATTTGGTCCTATGGGTCTGCGGGGTAGCAAAGGGCTGCAATACGGTTCCTCCATTTCGATCTGCCATGCGCCAACCTCTTGATTTCACTCCAGGTTTTGTTGGCTTTGAATACGTCAGCTTCCAGATTCCTCCTTCAGGTTAGTGCTGGTCTGCCTCTACCATGGCTGTCTTGAGGGGTCTAGTCGATTACGCTGCGGGTATTGTTGGTTTGGTCTCTTCTTAATATGCGCCTGAGCCAGCTGCATTTCCTTTTCAGGATTTCCAGCCGCATTGGTGTCTGGTTACAACGATTCCACAGGTCAGTGTTCAAGATCGCGTCGGGCTAGAAAATTCTCAATATTTTGCGAAGACAAAGATTGGTGAAAACCTGCAGCGTTTGGAGGTCAGAATCTGCAAGATTCCAGATTTCACAACCGTACATAAGAGTGAACCTCACGCTGGAGTTTATTATTTTTACTTTTGTGCACCGTGTGTTAATCGTGCAGTTCCACACAGCATTTAGAGCACCGAAAGCTTGCTTCCCTTTGTTTTGTACAGTTTTCGATATCTTCTCTTGAGCCACTATTAGCGAATATAAAACATCCCAAATAGCAAAAGGAGTCCACGTCTTCGACCTTAGTATTATAAAGAACAAGCTTTAAATGGCTTCTTAATAAAAACTGTAGTTGATTCTTCTTAATATTGCGCATTTCCTTCCCCAAGAAATCCATCCTTATATGGCATCCGTTACTAACAGGATCCGATATCTTTCTTCCTACGGGACAACAAAAGAATTGAAATACTGAGCGGCAGTTAGATGGTATTTTACGGCATTGCCATCCTTTAAGGATAAGTCCTAATTAGTCCTTCAGTGCATCAATAAATTGAATTTACTATCAACTCATCCTATGGGTTCCAAGACCTATGTCGAGGTATAGCTGGAATCGAAGTAGCGGACGATACGGTTATTAATAGGACTAGAGCCCTTCCTCACCAGCGGACAACACACCATCAACGAGAAGCTTAGGAGTAAAGAGCTAAGGCTAAGGGAGGTTAGTTGGCACCAAATTATAGGGCTACGCCAGTTTAAGGGTTCAGATCAGATGAGATTATATTTGCGGGGGGCTGGACAAGTCCAAGCACTCAGTCAGCAAGATGGATGGTAAGACGAAAAAATTGGGTAGAATTCACTATTCCGCAAATCTTTTGGATTAATTTATGAATCATAAGAGGTCCGGAAGAGGAAGAGTATGATTTTTATCCATTCCATAGTAAGTCGCAACTCAACAGTCCAAGTCTGTTCTGCCACTCCCTTTTGCAGCCATCAAAGTCACGGTTAGCAAACGGGTTACTTCAACCCACAAGCGAGATTGGCAGGCTGAGAGAGGCTGCAGATGGAAAAAAACTGATGTTACCTGTCAAGTCCGACCGACTGTCGCAAATCCTGCAGTCACTAAGTAAAAGAGACTGTAAGCAGCTGGTTGGACTAAAGACGGGTCACTTCCTATAGGCGAAGCACAAGGAGAATGGGTATCTCAGACAGTGCACGTAGACAGTGCACGTAGTGCGTCTGTTCGGGCTTCGCTTGAATTAGGCTTGAGATCTATGGTATTGATGTATTAAGAAGCGACCACCTAGGCTCCTTGGCACCACAAGATCTACTCAGTTTTTTTCGGAGGTCGCACAGTGCGGCCGATTCCCTAAAAGCTGGCCAAAACTCAAAAAATTAAGTAATTGATTCAAAATTTCTTACTCGGGGGTTGTCGGGGTCGCTGATTACGAATTTGATCTTAAAATTTTGAAAATCCACCCCCTTCCACCCCTATTGGTCACCCCCTCACGTGAAATAGCGTATATTCTAGAACATAATCAAGATGCATGTAAATTTATATGTTTTCGGGGTCGCAAGGTAGCAAGTGGTAGCAGCTGAATCTTGTTTTATTCAGTAACCATTACTTTTTTGAGTAACCTTTAATAGGTTTCAAAGCAGCATATGACGGCGTTGTATTACTATACAGTTTGAAAACTCAAATTTTATAAAAAAAATTGCAAAAATGTATCTACGTATTGCTGCAGCTAAAAATTTTGTGTCGAGGTATTGATATGTACTAAAGATTTCTCGTATTTTACTAACCTTCCGAAGATGATTCCATTTGGTTTTGTTCAATTTACTCCATTACAAAATCTTTCAAATGTGTACAACTTTCACTATTCATCGACAGTAATACGATGCTCAAACGAAGGCCACGTTGCGACTGAAAATACAGAGGATACTAAGGGTACAGGACGTTGCTATGAACGGTTTTCACTTCTCAAGGCATTACTGTAGCCAACCCAAAGACAAAAAAACTCTGTCTAGAAACTTTTTTTTTCGACTTTTGGCCAGCTTTTTGGGAATCGGCCGCACTGTGGGTCGGGGAGATTTCAAGAAAATTAAAAAGAGAATTCGAGTGCAGTACAAGGGACTTAATGTTGTCTGAGCGCTGTACTTGCTAGTTGTCCCCACAAAAAAAGTCTGATTCTAGGAAACGCCGGACAGCTACAGAGAAAATGTTCTGCAGTGTCCTCACTCCTAAAACAGGATTGACATATTGGGTTGCTAATAATTTCCATGGTAGTTATATGCTGACCACAGGCGTTGTGCCTTGTGATTACACTCACCAGTACTCTTAGGCCTTTCCTACTAAGTTTTAAGAGAAAGGTCGCTAATTTCCTGTTTGGTTCTCTCACCAAGCACTTGGCTTCTCTGCAGAAGCTCAACTTAGACCAATGTCGTATATGGGTAGACCCTATGAAGTCGTCAATCCATAGTTGAATCGATGCCGCCTAGAACCCTAAAAAGGGTTCAGGGTCTAGAGGTACGATTCATTAGCCAGTTTATCACTCAACTCGTTCCCTGTAATAGCACAATGTACAGAGACGCAAATAAGATAAAATTTGTTTTGAGTTTTGCAACACTGTTGAATTTTATCCTACAACATACTCAGTATTCTCCCTAAGGATAAGTTGAGAATGACCTTTCGCATTCTCACAGGTCATGGAACATTACGCAGTCATCTGCAAATGTTTGGGATATGGTCCACAGACTCTTGTCGTTTCTGTGACCAATCGTCGGAGACACCAATACACTTTCTCCTTGTATGTAGCGCTGTATCACGAGGAAAGTTGCGCCAACCCAGCTCTAACTCAAGTTTAATAAGTGAATTGGATGAGGTACTATGATGAGTAGAGGACACAAAAATTGATGAGGTTGATGTTAAAGCCTCAAATCGAACCTATGTATCTATAGGATCTAGTGAAAAAACCCGTGAAAACAAAAAAAAAAAACGTATTAAAAACCCAAAAGATTTTGAGCCGCTTCAAACTTACGCTCGGTTGAAGTGGTGCTTCACCAAGAATCTAATTAGTGTTTCCGCACCATTTTGTTGGCATATCCTCACTATAAACTAGTTACACGATTATTTTTTCACGACTATATCCAGTCTGTGCGAGAAACCTGATAAGGTTGTTTGTGTCTATACCAGCCAGCTCTTCGAGATTTTCAAAAAGCAGTTTGCCAAAGGTTAACATACTCACTTTCTATAGGGCAGGACATTCACAGAGGAAATGGAAGACACTTTACTTTTTATCCGGCTGATTGCAACTGTGACAGTGTGTGTCGTGAGGCATGCCCATTTTGTCTGCCTGCTCTCTTATGGACCAGAAGCCAGTTATCACTGCTAGGATTCTGCAAGAATACCTTCGCTTCATATTTGTCAATGTTGACGTTTGTTTGTGGTTGTACGATGGGCGTTCTGCTCACTTTGCGGGTTGTCTAATCCCTCCATCTACCATCCGCGACTCGTAGACATTTTAAGGAAATTGCATTCTGGATTGCATCCAGTGGTGTGAATACCGATTCTGCAAGAATGTTTTTTATGACAGATCTCCCTCTTGCCAGTTCGCCCTCTTTTTGACGTGATAACGTCTTATAATTCGATTAAGCCGGCTGCACGTACGAAAAAATGTGTCATTACCTTGCTCATTTGTCGTTACCTTGCTCATTTGTCGTTACCTTGGTCATTGCCGTTACCTTGAATGAACTGCAAGCGAAAGCGCGGAAAGAACATAGCAAACGACCGGCAGCGTGCGACATCTTGCTCTCTCCTACTTAAGTGAGCGTATATATGTATGTATATGCGCATATGTACATATATAAATTCACGTATTTGTATTTGCATATGCCTTTTTATTGATTACTATTAATTTGATTTACTTGAAGAATTTAAAATAAAACCAAGTTTGTCAATAATACCTGTTGTTTTAATGTTATTATTATTAATTTTTTTATTATATATGAAGGAAAAAATGTATGGTAATATTTATCATATACCTTATAAGATATGTTGTATACTAATATATGTATATAAACATGCATATACATATACAATTTCGCGCAATTTTCAAAAAGAACAAATCTATATGTAAAGATGCATACAAGTCATATGGACATATGTATCAAATATACGAATCTATTCCGTACGCAAGCAAATGTAAGCTAATGTGCTTGAACTGCAAGCGAGAGCGCGGAACGAACGACAAAGAGCACAATCGGCCTCCGCGTTCGGCAACGTACGACATCTGGCTCTGTCCTACTTGAGTGTATATGTATGTATGTATATGCGCATATGTAGGTATATAAATTCACATACTTGTATTTGCATATGCCTTCTTCCTGTGTGCATGGTAATGAACCATTTCTCTGTTGAGAATAGGACGATGATAGAAAAAGTAGGAAATGAAAGGGAGTGTTTCGAGTGTAAAGTGTCTTGAAAAAGGCAAATGGATGATGTTGCCTCTTAGTGTTGTTGACTTATTAACGTCTGATGCACAATCGAAATTGAAGATATCTTTCATGAATTTGATAAATGTTTCGTCATTTTTCACGTTTGTGTAAATGTAACTTGACCTATTCCATTGCAATTCCATTTACCTCCTCCTCTATATCCATACAAAATATCTATCAAACAAATAAAATTAAAATTTTGTTTTGAAAATTGCAACCATTCCATCAATATTTTCTTATGACGTTGTCACGTTAAACTATCGTCAGTAAACCGACTTTACAGACAACCTCTTTTCGTTTCCTTCAATGCTCCGATGCACGGGAACACAGATAAAGATTACTTAATGGTTTATTCTCAAGGTGGTACGGCTATTTCTGCTTTGTTCCTCCAACTTAAAGGTTGTTGTAGCCGAATCCAGGGCTTGGATTGCAGCTTGGCTATCCGAAAGAATAGCGATATTGCCCTTAAAAGAGAAATCTGCGAGTAGTAGCCTACAAGCTTCCCCAATTGCCAATAGGTCCGCCTGGAAGACACTGCAAGTATTGGGAAGACTCACAAATTTTTCAACTGAAAATATACCAGCTCCAACACCTCAATCCATTGTTGAACCATCTGCGTACACTGTCGGAGCTTTGTAGTAAAAGTCCCTTACACCATTCCTCCCGAGACGGAAAGAGAGTGGGAAAATTGCTATTAAATGTTACCGTCGGGATGTTGTAATCATTCCTAACCGAGTTGAGCTGAGTTTGGCGTCATGATAGACTGGCATAAACTTGCGCTTATTTTCATAAAATTTTATGAGCCAAGTTACTACGTACCGGCAAATTTTCTAAAGATTCTGGTTAAAAACTACAAAATAAATTTAAAAAATTCATGGAATTCTTCTATAATAATTTTTGTATTAAGTTTGAAGGCTTGATTTTTATATGTTTGGTTAAGGGGAGAAAAAAGTAGAAAAAATATATAACAAAAAATTCTAACCCGAATAACTTTGTAATATTATAAAAAAAATCATGTCCTCAATTGCGCTCGCCACTGTACTCGAAGTATGTATATGTGTATAGATTTGTGTGTAGATGTGTTTGAAGCAGTTAAATGCTGCCGGCTGCATGGCCACAAAATGGCAACAACGAAAACGAAATTATTAGCAGTATCGAGCAGCAGCGTGTTAGCAACAACAACAACAAGTGCAACAAATGTTACAAGAGCTACAAAGCTTATGAACAGCAATAATATGTAGTAGAAAGTCAACGGCAGTGCTGTTACAACGGCAATGTGTGGCACCAAAGCGTGTGGGCAAGGCTTGGTGGGAACATTTTCGCAAAGATGGGTTGTTGTAACTACCAAACAAAGCACTAAATTTATAAATGTGCGCATATGTATGTATGTATGTATGAATAAATGTGTGTATGTGTGTAAATGTGCGTAAATGCGATTGTATATCCTTATGTACGTGTGTGTGTGCGACTTACCTCCTTACCTGGACTAAACTTGAGTTCAGTTAGCAGCGTGCAGTTGTTGCAAATGCTTTCAAAAATTAAATAATTTACATTTTGGTCGAGTTGCATTGATTGTTTTTGCTTGCAGTGCTTGCTTTGTTATTGTAATACGGGTAGCAACTCTGTAGACGGCACTGCCACTTTGCTGTTAGCATTTGCGCTCAACTTTGAAATTACGACTTCTCGCTGATGTTGCAGATCTTGCTGTTTCTCGTTGTTGTTCTTGTTGTTATCATACTATTAGTACCGCTTTTACTGCATCAGGTACATATACATACATATATTTAATGCCAATGTGGCTCTAAGCAAATAATGTTGCGTTTTCCAAGTACTACAGCACTTTAAGTTCGGTAGCAGTAGCCTATTTTCAGGCGTTCACATTTTATCTTGCGTGCGATATTAAATCTCATTTATTTACTGTAGGGAAAACCGCTAGTTAATGGTTAATGGTTAATGGTAGTAAAGGGTTAAGGTATGGGCCTTTAGCACTGCGACCATATTGATCTATTGTGCACCCTATGCTGTCTATTGACTGCTAAGTATGCTTATAAATTGTACCAGCTCCTTCTGAGGGAGTGATTGTAGGTCCTCATCTATAAGCATGAACTTGTTTAAAAACTTTTTCCTTCTATGCGTCAACCCCGGACATTCGATGATGAGCTGTTCTATAGACTTCATCTTCGCGGCAAAATCTGCAGGTGCTGGTGTTAGTTATGCCTAATTTATGTAGGTGTTTGTTGCAGGTGAAGTGACCCATGAGGGCGCCTGTGAGAGTGCGAATGCTCTTTTTTTTTAACGTGAGGGCCATGTTAGCTCTTTAAGCATTGAAACTTAAGAACTTTTTGGAGTGTCTAAGACCCTCTACGTTGTTCCAATGCTGATTTAATAGAGTTTTGTATTTTACTTTTTGTTTCAGGTTGTTTTTGTTAAATCCAAACATGGGATTAGGTCCGATGAAATTTACATCTGCCCTTTTTTTTTGGCTTGAAAGTCTGCCTTTTCGTTGCCGTCATATCCCTCATGTCCTGGTACCCAAAGTAATGAGACATTGTTTTTGGATGCCAGGTTATTGAGTGCCTTGTGGCATTCTAATAGAGTTTTGACGTGATAACGTCTTATAATTCGATTTAACAGGCTGCACGCACGAAAAAATGTGTCGTTACCTTGCTCATTAGTGTTACCTTGCTCATTAGTGTTACTTTGCTCATTGCCGTTACCTTGCTCATTGCCGTTACCTTGCTCATTAGTGTTACCTTGCTCATTTGTCGTTACCTTACTCATTGCCGTTACCTTGAATGAACTGCAAGCGAAAGCGCGGAGCGAACGACAAAGCAAACAAAGCAAACGAATGTTATGTTATGTTATGTTATGTTATGTTATGTTATGTTATGTTATGTTATGTTATGTTATGTTATGTTATGTTATGTTATGTTATGTTATGTTATGTTATGTTATGTTATGTTATGTTATGTTATGTTATGTTATGTTATGTTATGTTATGTTATGTTATGTTATGTTATGTTATGTTATGTTATGTTATGTTATGTTATGTTATGTTATGTTATGTTATGTTATGTTATGTTATGTTATGTTATGTTATGTTATGTTATGTTATGTTATGTTATGTTATGTTATGTTATGTTATGTTATGTTATGTTATGTTATGTTATGTTATGTTATGTTATGTTATGTTATGTTATGTTATGTTATGTTATGTTATGTTATGTTATGTTATGTTATGTTATGTTATGTTATGTTATGTTATGTTATGTTATGTTATGTTATGTTATGTTATGTTATGTTATGTTATGTTATGTTATGTTATGTTATGTTATGTTATGTTATGTTATGTTATGTTATGTTATGTTATGTTATGTTATGTTATGTTATGTTATGTTATGTTATGTTATGTTATGTTATGTTATGTTATGTTATGTTATGTTATGTTATGTTATGTTATGTTATGTTATGTTATGTTATGTTATGTTATGTTATGTTATGTTATGTTATGTTATGTTATGTTATGTTATGTTATGTTATGTTATGTTATGTTATGTTATGTTATGTTAAAGTATATTATGTTATGTTAATGTTAATGTTAACTCATTCAACAAAATTCAAACAAATAAAATTAAAATTTTCTTTTGAAAAATGCAACCATTCAATCAGTATTTTCTTATGACGTTCTTTGAGTTGTAGGTATAGCTTCCTAAAGCTTTTAGAACTGATTGGCTGTCCGAGAGTATTTTAATCTTTACTCTCTTGTGGTTTCTACGTTGCATGATGTTTGCTGCTTCCATTATTGCGTATAATTCCGCTTGGAAGATGGTGGTGTCCCTGGTGAGAGTGAATGATTTGTGGATTCTGGGTCCCACTACTCCTGCTCCTACACCATAAGGTGTGTTTGATCCATCAGTGTACGATTTTTGTGAATCATTATTCATCCATTTTGGGTTTGTTTTCCACTCGTTCCTCTCAGGAAAGGTAACTGTGTATCCTTTTGTGAAACAGAGGGTTGGGTGAATGTGGTCTGAAACTTGAGCCATGCTTATGGTGTTTTTGACTTTATTTAGGATACTTAGGTGACCGGTGAGGTTGCCAAATTTGAAATTTTCTTTCATGTGTAGCATGAGTGCTTGCGTAGCTGCTTCCTCTTGGATTGCTACATGAAGTGGTGGGAGATTAAGGAGTGCTTCCATGCTAGCTGTTGGGGTAGTTCTCATATCCCCTGTGATGCATAGGCAACCAAGCCTTTGTACTTTTACCAGTTTGGTTGCCGCTGTTTTTTGATTGGTCTAACCATTTGGGTGTATGGTATATCCAGAGGACCATACTAGGGCTGAGGCCCCAGGATCTCCCTAGTAATTGTTTGGTTGTCCACAAAGATTTCGTGGCTTTATTTGTTATATTATTTATATGTGATTCCCAAGTGCGTTTTTTATCTAAGGTTAAACCTAGATACTTGACCTCTTCCTTTAGTTCCATCACAGTTTCATTTATTTTCAATATAGGAAATTTCAACTTTCTTTTTCTTGTGAAGGGGATAATTGTGGTTTTGTTAGGGTTTATCGACAGCCCCTCCTTTTTACACCATCCCCATGTTGCGTTCAAGGCATTTTGCATTAGGTCTGTTAATGTCTTTTCATGATTGCCATTTATTGTAACAGATATGTCATCTGCATAACCAATGGTTATAAATCCCTTATTGTTTAGGTGCTGCACCAAGTCATCAACTAGTAGGGACCATAGCAGTGGAGAAAGAACTCCTCCTTGCGGACATCCCTTTACTGTTGTGACATTAATTTCAGCTTGGCCTAACGAGGCTTTATTAATCCTCTGATTAAGCATTTGGCTTATCCAATGTGTTAATATAGGGTTTGCACCTCTTTTCTCGGGTGCGGTTTCCATGGATGTGTAATTTGTGTTGTCGAAGGCTCCCTCTATGTCCATAAAGGAACAGAGGGCTATAACTTTTTGATTTAGAACCTTTTCTATATTGACAACGAGTGTGTGCACTGCTGTGGCTGTGGATTTCCCTTTTTTGGTAAGCAAATTGCAGCTTATGGAGGGGTTTTTTGAAGATTGCTTCTTCTCTTAGATGGCATTCAAGTAGTTTTTCCATTGTCTTTAACATAAACGACGATAGACTGATTGGTCTGTAACATTTTGGAGAATCCGAGGATTTGTTACCTCCTTAGGAATAAATATTACCTTCACTTTCCTCCATATCTTTGGAATGTATTCCAATATTAGACTAGCTCTGAAGATTTTCACCATGACTCGGATCAGTTCCACAGTGCCTTTGGATAGAAGTGCTGGGAATATTCCATCCGAGCCTGGTGATTTAAAGTGCTTAAAGGAGTTAATTGCCCACTCTACCCTTTCAAAATTTCTGATTTTGTTGACAAATGAGACCGTCGATCTCCGTTGATGGTGAGTAACCATGTTTAGACTATTGTCGATTGATGAGTCATGACTTTTACAGTCTAGTTAACAACGAGAGGTATTCAAATGAATTCCGAAATATGATTAGTTTTAATTATTTCTATTTTCTGTTAAACGGGCTTTTATTCTGATGCGATGAGTGCAAAAGCGGTGCTTGTTTTGTAAAATTGTGTCTGCAGCGGCTCAGTAAAAAGTGATAAAAAGCGTGCAAAAATTTGTAAATTTCAGTTTAATTTTTTTTTCCTAAATATTGTTTGGGAAAAAATAAATCTATTATCTTGAGCTCTTGGATGAGGCTACGACTACCAAAATCCCGGTCAACTTCGATTATTTCTGTGATTTTACCGACATTTTCCTTAAGGGGTGAAACCGGTTTAGGAGGCCTAAATTTTGATGTTTTTCGAGAATTTTTTGAACAAAGAAGAAATAATCAGAAATTGCTTAAGTTTAGAGGATATTTTATTTATATTTTTAGGCACACTTTTAAAATTTTTTTAAGCTATTTCCGCGGGACATAGTGGCGTTAGAGCGTGCTGTCCATGGATGATCGCTATCCGAGTGCCTTGCTGGTGGAAATTCCTGAAGTTGCAATTTTTCCCTGAAATTAGCACCAATTTTTTTTATTAACAACATATTTCCTAAGAATATGAACCTAATTGTGGTAAAAAATATTGAAAATTGCATGCTTTTGAGGCGCTTGAACACAAAGTAGTTTTTTATGCCATATTTTTGCATCTATTTTGCTTAAAAAACCATATTTTAAATAATGATATAATCCCAGAACTAGGTTCATATAGATTAGAATTGAATAAAGAAAAAACCCCGAAAACTTTTAGAACGATTGGTCGATAACTTTTTAAACTAGAATTCCCACCAGTTGAGAAAAAGTAGTTTCGAGAAGTTTCGAGTAGTTTCGACGGGCAGTCACTTCAGTGCTCATAGAATCGGGAATAGTGCGAATTTCGCTTTAAAATTTTTACCACGTATTCTTGAATAGTTATACTAACGATTTATGCAATAAAAAAATCGATTTTTTGGGGTTTATGGTTATGACGTGGAAACCAAAGCTCCGTCATCGCAATGGCAGCTGCTGCACGAACCAAGACCGAAAAAAACGCGCCAAGTTCGGTCGAATGTAAAAGTTTTGCTCACCGGTTTCTTCGATTGCAGGAGCGTTGTGCATTCTGGGTAAAACGCTCAATAAGGAATATTACCTGCAAGTTATGCGCAATTTGCGCGAAGCAATCCGCCAGAAACACCCGGATTTGTGGAAGAACAAAAATTGGCTCCTGCATCACGATAACGCCCCTGCTCACACATCGTTGCTTGTGCGCGAGTTTTTGGCCAAAAACAACACACTAATGATGCCACAGCCACCGTATCCCCAGATCTGGCCCTCTGTGACTTTTTCTTGTTCCCGAAATTGAAGAGGCCCATAAAAAGACGACGCTATGCAACGATTGACGAGACAAAGACGGCATCGAAGGAAGAGCTGAACAAGATAAATAAAATTGATTTTTTGAAGTGCTTTAAAGATTGGAAAAAACTTTGGCACAAGTGCATAATATCTCATAGGGATTATATCACGGGGATTAAAGGGTACAAAATAGATATTAATGAATAAATAAATAATTTTTGAAAAAACACAAAATTCGCGATACTTTTTGAACACACCTCGTACACCAAATTTTTTTCGAAAGTCTTAAAATTCCTGAGGAATCTACGTCATTCAATTTTCACACTTGTAACTGTGCTTATCGGTCATTGGGTTTAACATTTTACCCCCATTGCAGAAGCTGTAGAGATCTTTCGGGGAAGGGGACTATTGAGCACTTTATTTGTAAATGTCTGGGTTTGGCAGCTAGACGATTAAGGTCACTGGATGCTCCTTTCTAAGTTCCTCCAACCTAAACCCCATCAAGCGTCTCCGTTACATAAACAGCTCTGGTTAGCTCTGCCCGTTGGAGGTCTCAAAGTGGTATCAAAACGCCGTTAAAGCGCTACTTAGGGAGTGCCAGTCGAGTGCTTCGTTCATTTCACTTACCCACCTACCTGTTAAATTGAATTGCTGAATTTTTTTCTAATTTGCGGAAAGTTTGAAACTAGGGCTTATGTGGTTTCTGTAAGAAAATGAATTATATTTTCAAAAGAAAATTTATAAAATTAAATGGCAGCAAATATAGGGTGATCAATTAAGAGGAGTTTTTTTCATTTGCGTTTTTTTTACAGATCGCGCGCGAGTTGTGGCAAACTGTCATCGTGGATTTGTTGAACAGCGTTTGGCATTTCATCATGGAAAGACTCACACCGCAACAACGTCTACAAATTGTTCAACTGTATTATGAAAATCAGCGTTCTGTGACAAGCCACTTGCCATACAGCTCGTGAAACAATGACTTTATTGAGAAGTCATTTCGGAGAGCAGCTGATTTCACGTTTAGGACCTGTGAGTTGGCCACCAAGATCTTGTGATATCACACCTTTGGACTTTTTTCTTTGGGGATTCGTGAAGTCCAAGGTCTATGCTGATAAACCAGCTACGATTGAAGCTCTGGAAGCCAACATTACGCGTGTTATTCACAACATACCAGTCGAAATGCTCGAACGAGTGATTGAAAATTGGACCTTCAGAATGGACCACCTTAAGCGTAGTTGCGGCCAACATTTGAATGAAGTCATATTCAAAAAGTATATGTCAAAGAATGTCCTTTCAAATGATAAATAAAGGTTTTGAACATAATTTACATTTTTGTTTTTTTTTAACTATTGAAAAAAGCACCTCATGATTGATCACCCTATAGATAGCCGAGACTGGCCAACAAGTCCCTGTTCTGTAGTTACTTAACGCTGGTCATGTGAAAAAAAAAATTATTTTCTTTTTTGTTCAAATACCATTGCGAAGGGATTTTTATATAAAAAATCTCTAAATACATAAAAAAAATTTTATTGACTCTTTTTTCCTTACAGAAACCATATGCTTGCCAACTTCCCGGCTGTACGAAGCGCTACACCGACCCTTCTAGCCTGCGAAAGCATGTCAAAAATCACGCGCTGCGCAATGCCAATGGCCATTTGGGACGCAGAAAGTCGGCGAGTGCGGCTAGCGGCAATAAAAAAGTCAACAATAGTAATGGCAAAGTGATGACAGCTAAAATGCGACGACATTCGGAGTCATCACTGGCGCATGCGGCAGAGCAAACAACTGGCACAACGGCATTAGCAGCGCAAGCAGCAACAGCAACAGCAACAACAGCTGTGGTATTAATGCAAGCGACACTAATTGGCGGCAAATTAATGAATAATACGCAAAATCAGCAGCAACAACAACAACAACAACAACAGCAACTGCAGCAACCTCTACAACCGCAACAGAACACGCGACAACAACGCAGCAACAGTTGCAGTGAAATGTCAACACGCTACAACAATAACAAAACCAATTGCGCCAACAACAGCAACAGCAACAGCAATAAGTGCAGCTATTATGACAATCACGATGAGTTAATGACAACACCAACAAAGCCAACAACATCGAAAGCTATTGTAAGGCCTGTAAAATTACAGGGGCCAGCACAAACAACAGCGTCAACAACAACTGTAACAGCTTGCAAAGCAACAACAACAACAGCAACAACATCAAAATCAACAGCAATTCCGTATACGATTATGCAACATGCCAATAATGCGTTGAGTATCAGCAACATGGCCACAATATTTGTTGCCACTACTAATGCCAATGCCAATAATATGAACAGCAATAACAGCAACAAGAACGACTGTGGCAACAATATTAGCACGAGTGGCTGCAAAAACAATTCGATGAACTTTAATGAGTTGTCAAATTGCATTGTGACCATCGAACACAATCAAAACGAGAATTCAATTGATTGTAGCGGCAACGACGGCAACGACGACAACAACGACGACGACAACAACAACAGCAAGAGCAACTGTGGCAGTAATAAAGCCATTAACAGGCCCACGGGCACACGGAAAACATACGCCACACGAGAGGAGCAGGAAATGGATGCGTTAAGTGAGTGCAGCGACGGCAATAGCAACAGCAACAACAGCAACTGCAGCTGTGGCAGCAACAATGAGCACATCAATCAATTAAATGAACTTGCACAATTTTTGCTATTAAAACCGAAAGCCACGAACTGCGCCAATACCAGCGTCGGCAGCAAACAGTCAATAACGAGTAGTGCAACAGCAGCAGCAACAACAACAACAACATCACCTACGGACACAGTTATGTGGCACACACCGGCTAATTGCAACAAATATATGGCGCATACAAATGTCGCTAATTTGACGGCTATTAGCAACATTAGCCCGGACGCGGAACTGACCGACACTGCCTATAAAGAGACAGCAGCAGCGCACAGTAATAATAGCAGCAACGCCCATCAACAAACTCATCATTCCGCCTCACCAACATCAACTGCAACAGCAGCACAAACACACTCACAAGCACACATACACACAACACAGGAGTTCGTCTCGTTCGAGTACGTGAAACGTATGCTGGCCGAATCATTCGATTACGAGGCCGAAATCGATAGTCCCAGCGGCGTGGAGACCACTGCCAATACAGCCGAGCAGCGCACAATAAATGCCACTAATAATGTTGCTGAAGCTGCTGCAGACGCGCAACATGCCATTAGCCTAAATAAACAATGCAGCGTAACAACGCAAACGGCTGCCGGACAAAATGGTGGCTTGGCTAATATGGCTGGTGGGGGCGACGAAAAGCCCAGCGACAGCAACAACAGAAACATTACCAGCAGCAGCAGCAGCAGCAACAATGCTGGGCCAGATTATGCAAATAATTTCGAGATGGATTATATGCAGAGTTTCATGTAGTGCAGCAACGCGTGCAGAGTTGCAGCAGCCAGCCATACTTAGTTTGTGGCACAATCAAATGCATAGCGAAAGATTACATTAGCAGCAGCAGTAGGAGCAGCAACAGCTTCACTTGATTTCAAACTAATTTTAATTAAATCTCTGCTAAAAGCAGCGTTCTCTATATTTGAGGGTGTGCGTGCGTGCGTGTGGGTGTATGCGCTGTTTAAGGAGCTTTAAGTTTAGCATAGCAAATCATAGTGAAAGTAAGAGTTAGTTAAGTAGATAGTTACAAGTTTTGCAGTAAGTACAAGTACTGTTATTTTTAGATCAATAAGTAATTTAAGGCATTTCTATATAGATACATACATACATACATACATACATACGTATACATATATATATACTTAATAAGCATTACGGCCTCCACCAAAGACCAAATTTAAGTGACCAAAAATTGGCAAATATAAACAAAAAAAAAACAAAATTACTAAAATCAAACAAAAATTACCCAGAATACAGAAACTGACGAAAAAACAACTAAAAAAGACCAAAACTGACCAAAAATTACTTATAAAGACAAGAAAGGACAGAAATTGCCAAAAAAAAACCAAAAAAAAAATAAAAAAATTTCCAGAAGGTACCAAAATTTACCAAAAATAATTAAAAATTACCAAAATTTACCAAAAACAGCCAAATAAAAAAAAAACTGACGAAAAAATAACCAAAAATGAGCAAAACTGACCAAAAATTACTTATAAAGACCAAAAGGGCATAAACTGCCTAAACAAACAAAAAAAAAAAAAAATTACCAGAAGGGACCAAAACTGACCAAAAACAACAAAAATTGGCAAAAAGCACCAAAACTGAACCAAACTTACCAAAAACACCAAAAATAACTAAAAATGACCAAAAACAACAAAAAAAAAAACAAAAACTAACCAAAAAATAACCAAAAACAAAAAATCAGAAATGACCAAAAACGACAAAGGACAAGGAAAACTGAACAACACTTCCGAAAAAAATAAAAAAATTACCAAACCTTACCGAAAAATAATCAAAATATAACCAAAAAATGACTAAAAACCCAAAACTGACAAAAAATTACAACGAAAAAAAAAAAATGCCCAAAAGAACCAAAAACTAACCAAACACAAAAAAAAATTACCAAAGACGACCAAAACTGAATAAAACTGACCAAAAAATAACCAAAAAAATTTGCAAAAAGGATCAAAACGGAATTAAAACTGACCAAAAAATAAAAAAAAAAAACCTAAAAGTCCAGAAAGGACAAAGGACAAGTAGAACTGAACAAAACTGACTAAAAAACTAAAAAATTACCAGAACTTACCGAAAAATAATCAAAATATAACCAAAAAAATACTAAAAACCCATAACTGACCAAAAAATAAACAAACAAAAATTGCCAAAAAGTACTAAAAAGGACTAAAAAATAACCAAAAACAAAAAAAATTACCAAAGAGAACCAAAACTGAATAAAACTGACCAAAAAATAATAAAAAAAGAAATCAGAAATGTCCAGAAAGGACAAAGGACAAGTAAAACTGAACAAAACTGACTAAAAAACTAAAAAATTACCAAAACTTACCGAAAAATAATCAAAATATAACCAAAAAAATACTAAAAACCCATAACTGACCAAAAAATAAACAAACAAAAATTGCCAAAAAGTACTAAAAAGGACTAAAAAATAACCAAAAACAAAAAAAATTACCAAAGAGAACCAAAACTGAATAAAACTGACCAAAAAATAATAAAAAAAGAAATCAGAAATGTCCAGAAAGGACAAAGGACAAGTAAAACTGAACAAAACTGACTAAAAAACTAAAAAATTACCAAAACTTACCGAAAAATAATCAAAATATAACCAAAAAATTACTAAAAACCCAGAACTGACTAAAATATAACCAATCAAAAAAATTGCCAAAAAGGACCACATCTAAACAAAACTGACCAAAAAATAACCAAAAAACAAAAAATAACCAAAACATAACAAAAAATCGAAAATAATCAAAAAGTATCGGAAATAACTAAAAATGTCCAAAAATTACCAAAAAAATAATCAATATATTACCAAAAAATTACTAAAAAAACGAAAACTGTCCAAAAAAATAAGCAAAAAACCTTGCCAAAAAGGACCAAAAAATAACCAAAAACAAAAAATTAACAGAAAGGACCAAAACTGACCAAAGCATAACTTAAAAAAATTGACAATAAGGACCAAACCTGAACGAAACTATCCAAAACTGACCAAAAAATAACCAATAAAAACAACAACAAAAATTAGCAAAAAGGACTAAATCTTAACGAAACTGACCAAAACATAATCAAAAAATAAAAAAATCGAAAATGACCAAAAGGACAGAAACTGATCAAAACTGACCGAAAAGTAGCCAAAAACAAAAAAATAATATAGGCGAAAATGACCACAAAGTTCATGTGTAAGTAATTTGTATGAATATAAAAATATTATATGCTTCCAAAGATCTCAAACTGTTTGAGTTTTAGCTGTTTAGTTGATTATGTGTTACACTAGTTGGAATTTTAATCAAAGATTTTTAATAACTAATATACGATTTTTTACGTAAATCAAAGTCTTTCCAGTGCTTCAAGAAAATATAGCAGTTAAGCAGGTAGTTTTATAAAGCTAAGTTATACATAATTTTTTTTTTTTAATTTTTTAGCCCAAGTGACTTCGAAAGCCTTTTAGAATTACTCCCTTTCTACATCTGCATTATTTTTTCGAATGTATACTCCTTTAAAGCTTAACAATTTTGAGCGATATCGATAAAAAATATTAGTAAGCATCACATTTCGATTTTTAATTAAATTAAATTATGCAATTTATAGCCTACTAAATTTTAATATAAGAAAGTGCAGGCTGGGTTAAAAATCGCATTGATTTTTTAGTATTTTTTCGCTGACGGTGCTGACGGGTGTTTTTTTCCATACAAACAAATTTTCGACAATTTGTTGGCGTGGCATACTCAGTTCTTTGATCTGCCAGAGTTCTGCCATTATAGTTCGAAAGCTATTTTTTTCGGCCAATAAAATATAATAAAAACTCCAAAAATAATCAATATGTTTATGAAAAAATTAAACCTAAAAAATATTGATTATTTCTGATCGAAAAATTAGCAACTTATCATCATCATCATCATTAGCATTACAGTCTTGTGCAGACCATTGCTTCCACAACTACGGTTCTCCACTCCGATCGATTCTCTACTACTCCTTTCCAGTTTGTGATACCCATTTTCTGCAGGTCGGCTGTGACCTCATCTACCCAGCGTTTGTTTGGTCTCCCTCGACATCTCCGTCCAATTGGTTGTCTATGGAACGCTATATTGGCAGCTCTCCATTTGGGCATTCGGTACATGTGCCCCAGCCATCTGATTCGTTGACTTTTTATAAAGCGTATTGCGTTTCCATTACGTATCAATGTGTCTAGCTCATGATTGTATCTTATCCGATACGTTCCGTCATCTCGCCGGGAAGGACCATATATTGTTCGCAGTATCTTTCTTTCAAACCTTAGTATTTGGTCCATGTCTTTTGTTTTAAGTACCCATACCTCACTGCTGTATGTTAGTATGGGTCTTATAAGCGCTTTATACATTGCCATCTTTTGATCTCTTGATAGCAATCGGGACTTGAATAATTTTATGTGAGCAAAGAATGCTTTGTTTGCCGTACTTACTCGGTCATTTATTGCCACGGAAGTGTCAGAATTACTGCTGATGAAAAAACCTAAGTATTTAAATTTGTCGACCTTCTGTATGCATTCACCATCTATTTCAATGTGTGCATCTTCACTCGGTTTCTTTGCGAAGTGCATATATTTCGTTTTATCTATGTTTACCCGTAGACCCACTTCTAAAGCTGTGTTTTTCAATCGCATATAAATTTTCTTAAGCTCATGTTCATTCTGTGCAATCACGACAATGTCATCGGCATAAGCTAACACTTGCGAGCTGCAATTAAAAATCGAATTGCCACATTTCAGTTTCAGTTCAGTACTACCTCATGTAGTAATAAATTAAAAATTGTCGCTGATAGTGAATCGCCTTGTTTTACACCTGATGAAATGCTGAATTCGTTGGTAACATCTCCATTTATCATAACCTTGGCATTAGTGTTTGATAGTGTCATCTGAATTAGTTTTATAATTTTTACCGGTATACCTTGTTTAAGCATTATGTCGTTCAGACAGTTTCTATTGATGCTGTCGAAAGCTTGCTTAAAATCAATGAACAGACAGTGCAGATTTAGTTCGAACTCTCTGTGTTTCTCAAGAATTTGCATTAGTGTGAAACATTGGTCTGTTGTGGATCTACCCTGGCGAAAACCGCACTGGTAGTCATCCAAAATTTCCTCAGCATATAGCTCAACCTTTTATTGAGTATATTTGTAAAGACTTTATAACCAGTGTTGAGGAGAGATATGCCTCGATAATTATTACAATTTGTTTTGTCGCCTTTTTTATGTAATGGTACTATAAGGCTATTGTTCCATTCTTCCGGTAGATGTTCGGTTTCCCAAATTTTGCGTATCAGTTCTGTTATCATGTTATTGAGTACTTCACCGCCGTATTTTAGAGGTTCTGCATTTATTTGGTCACTTCCGCTGCTTTTATTATTTTTTAACTTTTTCAGACTTTCTACCACTTCGTTACGACCCGGTGCTTCTATGAAGTTTTCTGCTGTAAAGTATGTCTCATCTATGCAGTGTGGACCGTAGTCTGTTGCATGTTCTATATTCAGAAGATCACTAAAGTATTCTTGCCATCTATTCAAAATTTTTTCTCTTTCTGTTATTATTTCACCTTCCTTGTTTTTGCACAAATTTGTTCGTGGCTGATATGTCTTTGTTTGGCTTCTAATTGCGCTGTACATATTTCTTACATTTCCTTGACTGAAATCATTCTCGATACGCTGAACTTTGCTGTTGATGTCCTGTTTTTTCCTTTGTTTTATAATTTTCTTTGCGGCTTGCCTTTTTTCGTTATATTCAAGTAGGTTTTGTCTTGTTCGTTTGTTTAAATATTTTCTTCGCGCTTCGTTTTTTGTTTCAATAGCTGCTTTACACTCTGCATCGAACCACTCATTTGTGGTGCATCTTTTTGTGCCTATTTTCTCTTTAGCTGCTCCAATAACCGCATTTTTTACTTTAGCCCAGATTGTTTCTGCTGAGTCTTCCTTTGTTACGATTAGATTACTCTTTATGATTTCTTGGTATGCACGACGCTCTTTCTCATCCGCTGAAATTCGCTCAGTACTCCATTTTACTTTCTTGAACCTGCGATCGTTGCCTATATTTGAAATTTTTTGCCTTATCCTGGCAATCACCATGTAGTGGTCAGAGTCACAGTTTGCGCCTCTAAACGATCTGACGTCAATGACCGAGGTTGCGTGTCTTTTATCCATCAATACATGATCTATCTGGTTCGATCCTCTCCTTCCGGGCATTTCCCAGGTTTGCTTATGAATTTTCTTGTGTGGAAAAGAAACGCTGCTTATCCACAGCCCGCTGCTTAGACAAAAATTTATTAGTCGTGCACCATTATCGTTCGATTCGTCGTGTAGAGAGTGCTTTCCCCCAACGTCTTTGCTAATATTGGTGTTTCCCACCTTTGCATTTAAATCTCCGAGGAGCATTTTTATGTCATATTTACATGATTTTGACATCACATATTCCAGTTCTGCATAGAAGGAGTCTTTTGCAAAATCGTCTGAGACATCGGTAGGCGCATACGCGGCTACAACTGTTATGTTCTGAAATCTTCCTTTGAGTCTCATGAGGCAGAGTCTTTCACTAATTGGCTTGAAAGCCATTATACTTTCTCTAAGTTTTTTGTCAATGTAAAAGCCCACACCTAGCTGTCCTCGTTTGTTTGGACCACTGAAGAAAATTGAATAGGCTTTCTTTCTTATCTCACCATGATCCGCAAAGCGTATCTCTTGTAGAGCTGCTAAGTCAATATTATATTTCATACACTCATCCGCTATTTCAGACATCTTGCCGGCTTGTAGCATTGTTCGTATATTCCAAGTAGCAAAACGTAAATCATAGTCCTTAATTCGTTGCTTGGGTCGGTATCTTTTGATTGGATCAGTTATCCGAGGCTGTTGTTGTGGATTCGCGACAATAAATACTGGTATAAGGTTGTCAGCCTTAGGACCAGTCCCCTCTAGGAGAGCCAGATCACCCACTTCTTTTGTTCCCTTTCCTTCCACTGGGGTTTCCCACTTTGTGAGGTACCCAGTCTCTGGTTAGGGTTAACAGTTTCACCGCTCGAAGGATTCAAGTTGGGAGATTGACAGTAAGAGGTGATATACATCATATCTCAAGATCAGTATTCCAGTTGCATATTACTGCCCTTTGCGAAACCAACTTATAAAATAAACATTATTCCAAAGCGAAAAAGTAACTCTCGAAAAATGAATTTATTTCTGGTCGCAAATAGTAAATCGATATATGGTTATATTTTTTGAACAACGCAATTAACTAAGAAACTTATTATTTTTATTATTGATCGCAAATTTTGAGATCATAATATATTGATTAAATATAAAACTTTTTGAAAAAACTCAAACTAATAAATGCCAATAAGCATTTTTTGCAAAGACATACAGAGAGAGCTCGCCAACATTTTTGACTACGTTTTAGGACTTTTTTCTGCTAGGTCATACCTTTGTTCAGCAAAAATTATCGCCACGATATTCTCATTCAGAAACATAGCATGAAAATGTTATTTTCAAAACAAATAAGAACTGTTTGTCATAATAAGATTCAAGTATTTTGGAAATTGTCGTATATTTTTCCGACAATTGGTTGATTTGCAAACTCGGGTATAATCAGAAGTAAACTGAAAAAAAGTGGAGACAAGTTGTAAAGTTTTGAGATCTATTCAATGTTCAAAGTTTTTGTACAGAGTTTTTTTAAGTGAAATATCTACAATTCTTTTTAACAGTCTCAACATTTTTTTCAATTTAAATAAAAAAAATATTTTATTATAATAAAAAAAAAATATTTTGTAAAATTTTTTTTTTTTTCAAATGCTAAAAAACTGAATTTATGCTTATATAATTTTGAACAAACAAATTTTATTGAAAAAAAAAAATTAAAAAAATTTTTTATTAACTTTAGAGTCTTCAAAAAATCGATTTTTTTTGCATAAATGTCTTCCCAAACTGTCCAAGAATGTGTCCTCCAAATTTCAGGAACAAATTCAAAATATTTGCGAGCGGCCGGATCGCCCGAAATGCGATTTCTCGGTTTTTTATTTTTACGATTTTTCCTAATTGACGGGAAAGATAGGGAAAAAGTTAAACGTCCTATCGAAACGAGATAACATTGATTGTATTCGGAATTAAATTCTCTTCTAGTTGAACCTAAAAAACCTTAAGAAAGTTATGATTAACCCACTTTTTAAACAATCTAAAGTGAATTTGTTTTTCCAAAAAAATGCATTTTTTTTAATTAGCGAAAAATTGTTGAATTTCTGACTTTTTGTTTAATTTTCTTAGTTTAACTAGAAGCTATACTGTACTAAATAAATAAAAAATACTATACTAAAATAAAAATTGTTTGGGTTTTTGGTTTGAGATGAAAATTGCGACCTGCACCTTTCCCGCCGCACGACACATGCACACTCGAGGCGCCTCGGAAAAATGCTTGCACCAGGCATAATAAGACATATATTTTAATCAAAAAATTAGAGAGACTGTTGAAATATATAGCAATAAAACCTGAAAGTTTCGTTTCAATCGAATATTTCTTTCCTTCCCAAAAAAATGCACGAAAAAATCGATTTTGTGAAGCGTCTAAAGCAGGCTCCCCCCATAAAAAACTGAATTTATTTCAATATTTAAAATATATAGTTTATATGGTAAAAAAAAATTTGCAAAAATGAACACAAAAAATTTTCCTCAAAATCTCAAAAATCTTTAAAAAATTGTAATTCAACATAGAATATATTTTACTTTCAAGATCTTCGAAAAAAAAAAATTTCCAAATATGTTAAAAAAAATTTTTTTCTAAAAATTCTGAATAAACAAAAATTTTTTTTTCTAAAAATTTGGAACAAAAAAATATTGTTTTTAAATGTTAAAACTCTGAATATGACTCTAAATTTGATTTTAAAAATCTCTATATCAAAATTTTTAATACTATATTAAATAAATCTTAAATTTATAAAACTTGTTTTTAAATTTGTTCAGCTTACAAATTTGTTTGCAAACAACCCAATTTTCCGAAAAATTTACAACAATGTCCAAAATTCTTGAATGACTTGACACGGAATCGCTCAGCTCATCTTAAATTTCAAATACTAGTTTTACGTATAACTTTACTTTACTTAAAACTTCTTAAGCTAAGCACCTAATAAAGCATATCTAACTACTTGGTTTTTTGAAAATATTTTAAATTATCGCTTGTGCGGAGTAAACCTTCTCAGCCCTACGTATAAGTAAGTTGTTCCTGCAATACATTTCCTTTTAGTGATTAAAGCGTCTTCCTTTCGCTAGTTAAACAAACTATTTATATATGAAAATCAGCTAGTAATAGATTTTTACCAAATTATGAGTGTAAGTTATTAATGTAAAAAAGTAGATTTTTTACAAACCTGTTAATATTTTCAATATTTTCTTTAAGATAATAAAAATGATTTAAAATTGAAATGAGTTTGAAGATTTTATTTTACATTTACTGAACTAAATAGAAAATTAGCTGAAGCAGCACGAAAGGGCATTGCGACCGAAAACATCGTTGGCATCACAGTAACACACCCCTAACACTACTTGGACAACATAGCTCCAGCCTCACTAATTAGTGCTGAAGTTTCCTTGGTAGACAAATTTCGAATGCTTAGTGGTTCGAATATGCAGGAGTGGAAATACATCAATCTCTATGTAGTAAAGGCGGAACATTTACAAAAGTGTGCACGGCCGTCTCATCATCCTCAAAGTAAATTAATAATTTGCCTCAATAGATAGACCTAACCGATGCATAAGAACACAGTCGATTATAACTCATTACACAATTAGTGAACAACCTAATATCTGCTCTTCCCAACAGGCTTCGGCACTCGAAGTGTAACCAACTTCAGATCACTCGGGCACCTGATGCACGGGCATCAGCTGTCTGTTAGTTGGCTAAATTACAGTCCAGAGTATTATTTACAAGCGCGCGAAAGCATTTTGCCGAGAGTAAACGCAAAAAAGGAAAATCAGTAATGTATTTCAAAGGTAATAGTGTGGTGGTCATCAAGATACTAAAATGTCACCTGAAATGATTTAAGAAGTGAACCACAAAGCTCGAGTGAACCAAGAATGTCTAAAAAACAACGTTACGAGCTTCATAACGTCCACACAATGGCTCTCATATTCACCAGAGAGTAAGGTCGGAACTAAAAGATTCACTAATATCGAAGAGCTGAAAAAGCCATTATTCGTTAGTGACCAAAAATACCTGCAAGTCACATTCGGATAGCTTGCGATTCATTTCCGGACCGTTTCAAGTCCATAGTCAAAGAAAAAGGTGGTCATATCGAGCAAAAGTAAATTTTCACACATTTTTTACTTTAAATTGAATAAAAGTAATTTTACAAATTAAATTTATGGCTTTTTTAATTTACTACACTTCGAGTGGCGAACCACGTAGTAACTAACGATATTTCTACTGAAGGGTTATCCAGAATTGCATGGCTGAGTCTCCCTATTGTTTCCTAGTACACACTCCCCTCTGAGCTTTTACACTGTAGATCCAAGAGTTGACCAGCTGAAGCCATAGAATGATTCTGATGCCAGGAGCTTCTTTCCAATTCTCCTTTTGCTAAATCGGCGGCGAGCTTACTGCTTTTGATCGCGTAGTGGTAAGGTGCCATACATAGCATTATTGTATTTTTTGCTACCAGTAGCTGAAGTGTGTTATAGCACTCTTCAACAACTGCATATAAACATCGAATTGGAGAGGATAATTTTCTAACATTTATCAAGGTTTATGCTGACGCAGTCCAAGATCGCTAGCATCTCAGTCTAAACTACGGAACGCCCTCAGCCCATAGCACCAGACGCAAAAGCCGGTCGTGTACCCATATTCATATATGGAATCAAGATAAAACTCGCTTGGACAAACTTCTCAACTAAGGGTTCTGACTTCGAACTTCTGCAGTAAGCAGATTATCTGGGCCATTGCAGCCTTCCGGTGATGCTTCGCTGCGTAATACTTAAGCTTTTTGCCAAGGTAGTAAGATGCTAAGTGAAGGCAACTGTAAATTTGAATTGAAATTCCTAATATCATTTAGGAACTATTTGGATTGATAAGAATTCAAATTAAAGAAAAAACAGAAAAAAAAATTCCCAAAAAATTTACTCAAAAAAAAAAAATTTTATATATAAATATATATAAATAAAAAAATCTAATTTAAAATTCTAATTTTTTGGTTGCTTCTTTTGGCTGTTCAAGCTCTATTAGCTTATTCTTCTACTGGTGTAGCGCATCCCACAGGTATCTCCAGTAAGGGGTTATATACCTTGTGAGCCCGAAAAAATGGACGATTGTCATAATTTTTTTTAAATATGTTTTAGAACTTTTATTCAAATGAGGCATATATATAACTTTCGAAAAATACATTTTTGTGTTTTTATTTTAAAAAATGTTATTATTTATTGTTGATATCGGCCCTCCCCCGAAACGCCGTTTTTTAGAAGAGGCTTGCGGTGATCACGGTAACGCATGAGCAGCTCAACTGAAATCGAAGGAATTAAATGATTATTGTAGAAAAATGTTTTTTAGTGAATCTGAACGGTTTATTTACCCAAAAAAATCGATTTTTGAGGGGTTGAAAAATTAAAAAAAAATGTATTCCAGCGAACTATGCAAATATTTATAAAAAGTAAACCGTTCATATTCACGAGGTTGTAACTTCGAATAATTAAAAACAGAGTTTATGCAAATCGGTTTATTTTGATAAATAATGATCCCCGCGACGGTAATTTAAAAAAAACACGACTTCGAGATAATCTCGTCTAAAGTTTTGCGTGCACTCCATTTATGGATAATTTGCGCGCTTCCACGGTCTGTAAATTTTGTTCCGATCTTTATGATATTTTGAATTTATATTTTTAAGATGATGTACTTTTAGAATATGCCATAAAAAAAATTTCGATTTTTTAGTCCAACACAAGGTATATAACCCCTTAAATTTACAACGGTGGCCAAACTCTTGGAAAATACAATTAGGTATAAAATGTGGTATGTTGTCCAGAATGTTTTTTACCCAAACCAGCGTGATTTTGTCAGAGGAGGATCTACTATCTCAAATCTCACTCAATACAAGCAGCACCGGAAGGTCTCTCCGAACTGTTTGATACCAAACAAAGTTTCATACAGGATCAATCTCAGTCGTGTGACTTCTTTAACCTGATGCTGGAAAATATCGTATAAATCTAAGTACTTCGGGTCATCAAACAAACAGTCGGCGCACTCGTGTATCGGCACCCAAGTCACTGTTGACAGGTATGATTTTTAGGTTGTAAAAGACTTCCTTTATTTAAAAACCAGCATTAACAATGCCCGCCTCAATATCCGACGTAGAATCTCTCTTGCCAACAGGTGGTACTTTGGACTAAGTGGACAATTGAGTAGTAGAGTAGGCAACTAAAGTAGGAAACTCAGTAGTAAAGCCCTCTCTCAACGAACAAAACTAACACTCCACAAGGCTCTCATCATGCCCGTCCTAACGTATGGCGCAGAAGCTTGGACGATGACAACATCCCATGAAGCGACGATTGGAATGTTTGAGAGAAAGTTTCGGCGGAAGATTTTTGGATCATTGCATGTTAGCGACGAAAAGTATCACAGGCGATGAAATGATGAGCTGTATGAACTTCACGACTACACAGACATAGCGCAGCGAATAAATATCCAGCGGCTACGTTGGCTGGGTCAAGTTGTCCGAATGGATACAAACGCTCCGGCTCTGAAAGTGTTCGATGCGGTACCTGCTGCGGTACCTCCCCCCTTAACAAGTCTGACTCGAGATGAAAATTGTGATCCAAACATGAATATGACGAGCCAGGCTCTTGGATAGATTGCCGAGCCAAACGCATGTAAATATCACAAGCCGAGGTCGTGTAAAGATAGTCGGATCAAACATAAACATCACGAGCCTGGATCGTGATTGAATGCTAGCTTCTATCTGTACGCCACCAGAGTTAGTGACGAGTTTCATAATTAATGTTACCAAGTAGTTTATGTTATTCTAATCTGTTTACCACGCGTTGACGCGCAACACTTGGGCCCGAGTTTCGTCGAGCTAAATGACACGGCAAGGAGTTAAAAAGCATTGTTTCGACACTTTGAATCAAATTGACAAATAGAAATTTTTACGACCGAATTTGGATTCAGCGGCATGCATACCATCGTACCAGAGAAAACAATTTGGTTAAACAGTGTAATTTTTTAAATTCTTAGTCACACGCACGAAAAAGTGTTGCTCTCATTATGCTCCTTACTTTTGGTCTCTCCCTCTCTTTAAAGCTAATGACAATTTTTAAATTCTCATCAAAAATGCATATTTTCGCAGGGATTTCCGTTCAATGGGCTTTCACATACACATACATACTCGTACATATACATACTTATACTATCCCACGCAGCCATGCCTGTGTGGCCATCTTCCGCTTGTGGAATTTTTACACCCAATGCAGTGACAGAACTTTGTTAGTGTCGCCACACTCTGCTGTAAGTAGCGTGCAGCCGCGAGACATACAACGAAAGGAAATTTAATTTATTGTATTTAGGGTGTAAAGTAACTGTTGTTATTGTTGTTCTACGCGCCACTATTGTTTTTACTACTCTGTGCACTTAGTAGAGCGTGAGTTTTTGTTGCTGCTGTTGTCGTTGGTATTACAAGTAAGTAAATAAATGCATGCTTCTGTACACACATACACATAGACATACCCATACTCACGTACGTGTGCCAGCTGTAATGAGCAAAGTGAAAAGCGGCGTTCAGTTTCCACAAAAACATCACAAAATAACAACAGCGCAGCAAACAACAACTCGTATAAATAAATTGGTGGCAAAAGTTGAAACTTAATTTGCGCATGAATTATGTGCTCCAATGGTATCGACGCAAGCCGCCAACGACGCCGCACCGCTAGAACGAAAGGTTCTTTGAAGTAAGCTTGTGTGTGTGTGTGTTTGGCACTTGGGCAACGTAATGCGCATTGAAAGTTCCAACAACGCACGTGTGGTACTTTCGAGAGTTACTGCACTCCCACTTATACATGTATACGCACATATATACATGTGCATGTGTGTGTAGGAGAGTGCATGCGTTCGGTTGGATGCATGTGGCGCTGCTCACGCCTGATTTATGCGTTCGTTTGTGAAACCAGTAAATTCTTCGGGTCTACTTCGCTTATTGCAATTGTTGTTGTTATTGCTTTTGCCGAGTTGCTAGCTTATTTTTCGGTTAATTAAATTTTTAACAAATTGTTTTATTACAATCACTTCGTGTGCCATTTGTTTGAGTGCGTATGTGTGTGTGTGTGCCCGTTTGAGAATGCGTGCAACAACAACATGGATTTTTCTAAGAGTAATTACTGTTGTTTGAGCAAATTATTTTATTACCAGCTGAGCACTTTGCGGGTTGAGATAGAAGAGTTATTGTATGTGAAAAAATATGTACCAAAAGCCTGAGCCTTCAATAAATATATAGAATTCATTCAATAGTTTTTATTTAAAATCGAACTACTCTTACTAGGATTGATTATTGCAATGATTGATTATTATACAAAATAGTAAGCCTCTACCAGGTGAAGTCCAAAATGAATAAGAAATAGAAACGACAGGCTTTTGTTCTGATAACTTCGAGTTTGAATAAGTCGCCGCTGGCCTCGATATACAGTTTTGCGCGATCTAAGAGCTTTTCGAAAGAGTATTTTAGGTCATTGACCGGAATCCGAAATGTCCTTCAGGATGTCGGTACAAGCCTTTTGGATGGCCTTTAGACGCAAAACGCTTCCCTTTCATTGGCAAATGCAATTTTCCGAATAGGTAGAAGTCACATGGAGCCACATCAGGTGAATATGGTGAGCGATTGATGGTTAAAATGTGATTTATAGTCAAAAATGCAATAAACGACAGTTTCCTTCTTCGCGGTATTCAGAGCGAATTCGAGGAATGCGATGCAATAAACGCTTAAAAACGTCAAGATAGAAAATTGCATTGACAGTTTGGCCCGTTTGCACGAACTTCTTACACGCACACAAATGAGCATCGACTTGATTTTGATTTGATTTTTTTATTTTTCTCCAAACGCGATTTTTTGGATGGTGGCGTGTCTGGGGCCTTCCATTCGGCACTTGGCGCTTAGTTTCAGGTTGATGTTTGAAATGATGATTGATGATTTGATTGATGATTTGATTGAGCAGAGAAGTGCCATCAAATTTTGTTTGTGGAATGAAATTTCGGCTGCGGAAACGTTTAGCATGTTGCAGAAGGCATTTGGTGATTCGACCATGTCGCAGAAAAATCTTTATAAGTGGTACAAAGACTTCAAAGAGGGTCGAGAACGTTTTGATGACTTGGAGCGCTCCGGACGACCATCGACGTCAACAGATGACTAACACGTCAATAAAGTGAAGGAGTTAGTGCTCAAAAATCGTCGGTTGACTGTTAAAGACCTTACTGATATGATCGGAATATCAGAAGGATCTGTGAAAACCATTTTGGAAGACCATTTGGGCCTACGAAAAGTCAAATCTCGTTTGGTACCGAAAACTCTCAATTTCTGGGAAAAAGTCGTCGCGTTGATGTGTGTGAAACAATGCGTTCAGACTATCAGGTCAAGCTCAAATGCATCATTACGGGAGATGAGACTTGGATTTATGCTTACGACCCTGAAACAACCGACCAATCAAGCGAATATCGTGCTAAAGGCGAGGCCAGACCGAAAAGAGCACGTCAAAGTCGTTCAAAAATAAAGGTCATGATAAAAGTTTTTTTCGATTTTCGTGGTGTGGTGCACAATGAATTCCTTCCGCCTGGCCAAACTGTTAATAAGGAATATTATTTGAGCGTTATGCGTCGTTTACGTGAAGCAATTCGTCTAAAAATACCGGAATTATGGGCCAACAACTCTTGGTTTTTGCATCACGATAATACACCGTCTCACACTGCACTCGTTCTTCATGACCATTTCGCCAAAAATTCCACGCATATCGTTCCACTACCACCGTATTCGCCTGATTTGGCTCCGTAATTATTTCCTCATACGTAATTTTATTTAAAAATAAAGTGAATAATTTTTAGCCCCAGTTAAAATGAGTACAAAACGAAAGTGATATTCCGTCGAGTACAAAAAGGGAATCGTCGAAGGTGTAAGGGGTGTAAATCTTGTAGCATTCTGTAAAGAGAAGATGATGGATCTCCGTATGATTCGTAAATAGCATGCAGACTATTACTTGCGTCAACTGGTGGACAAAGGAAATGATCAGGTCGGCAGCCGGTATTTTCTAAGTTGGAAGATTACATCTGGGAATGGATTGCTGTAAGGATATCAAAAAAAATTGTTTAATCTGGAAGATAATGAAGTTGCTATGCGTGCACTTGCGTCTAAGCTTTCTGTTGATGGCATCGAATTTTTCGAAATACCAACTCTCCAACATGATTGCTATGGACGAGACCGCGGTATTCCTAAGCCAAGGAGCTCAAACGACAGTTCACCACAAGGCTTCTTCGTCAATTTACGTTCCTTCTATTGGTTACGATTATTATTATTATTATTATTAGAGGGCCATTACGCACTGCGACCAGAGCTGATCAGTTGTGAAAGGCCTATTTTTGTAACCCTAGAGTTTTAGGCTTTTTAAAAATTTTAGCACAATTTTGGATTTGTTGTTCCAAAGATTGCATGGAGATACTGCGATACCACCAAGGTGATGAAGTCTCTGTCTGCCCAACGCAGGACATTCACAAATCACATGTTCTGAGCTTTCTATGTCCATTTCGCAAAAGCGGCAGACATTGGTCTCAGATAGACCAATATTATTTAGATGATACCTCAGGCTGCAGTGACCTGTAAGATATCCTGTTAAAAGACGCAGATCTACTCTGTTTAGTGAGAGAAGCTTGTCAGATATTCCTTTGTTGGGACTTAGGAATAGTTTGGCTTGACGCTGACCGGCACAGTTTAGCCAGTGTGCAGCAAATTTTCTTTCTTCCCATTTCCTAAGGAATTCATTAATGTGGCTTTTTGTGAGTCCACAGAAAGACTCCGGACCAGTAAGTTGCATATTTGCTCCTTGTTTTGCATGGCCATCAGCTATTTCATTTCTCTCATGTCCCGGAATCCAGCATAGTGTTACTATGTTGAGGTTTCCTAACGTGTTTAGAAGGTTTAGGCAATCATTAACCAATTTAGAGGTGATAGTTGTTAATAGAAGGCCTTTTAGAGCCGCTTGGCTATCTGAAAGTATGTAGATGTGAGTACCTCTCATTTTCCTGCTAAGGCATTCTCTCACACATATTTCAATGGCATGTATTTCTGCCTGGAATATTGTTAGGTAGGATCCCATCGGAATCGATTTTTTGAATTTGGGCCCATTGATTCCTGCCCCTGTTCTACCATTTTCCAATTTGGACCCATCAGTAAACCATAGCTGAGAGCCAGGTTTGAAAGTGATAGAATTAGATCTCCAGTCTGTTCGTTCATTAATTGTAACTTGAAAGTTCCTGAAGAGTATTGGTTTGGCTGATAGTATATCATCCCTATGAAGAATGGGACTATGTAGGAAGTCTTCCAAGATCTTTAAATGTCCTTTCATATCCCCACTTTTAAGTTCAGATATACCTTTTAATCTTAAGGCACTCGAGCGAGCTTCCCTTTCAATTAGAATTGGAAGCGGTGGTATGTTCAGGAGCACACCCAATGCATCCGTGGGACATATTTTCATAGCCCTTGTAATACCAACACATATCAGGCGATGCAGTTTGTTTAATTCGTTTACTCCTTTTTTTTGCTTTACCTTGGGCCACCATGCTAAGGATGTATAAGTGACTATGGGTTTCACAACTGTGATGAATGTCCAGAGGGTCATTCTAGGGTTTAGTCCCCATGTCTTACCAAAAAGCCTTGTGCGGGCAAAGAATGCCCTTGTGGCTTTTGAAGTAACTCTCTCAATATGGGAATTCCACGTAAGCGTTTTGTCAAGACTGACGCCAAGATAGTTCGCTTCTGTCGAGAGTTGAAGTGTTGTTCCATTAAAGGTCGGATATTTGAGATTTATGTTCCTTCTCCTAGTAAACGGTACAGGTGTTGTTTTGGATGGGTTAATGTAGAGCCCTTTTTCCATGCACCATTTGTTTATTATTGTAAGGGCTTGCTGCATGCCACCTTGAGGGCAACCTCTTGTGGCTTTAATAAATTTGATTGTTCCTCCTAGTTCGGTGCTGATCGTCCTAGATTTCAGCAAGAATATTATCCATCTAGTGATGGGTTCAGGTACCTCCTTTAGATATAGGGCATTATAGATTGCCTCATAGGAAGTGTTATCAAAAGCTCCTGATATGTCAATAAATGCACATAGAGCTATCTGTTTGGACTCAGTAGCCTTTTCAATAACTGTTGCCAGGCTGTGTATTGCAGTCTCAGTGGATTTTCCCTGTTGATAGGCAAATTGAAGTCGATGCAGTGGGAAGTTTTCTAGATTGTTTTCCCTAATATACTGATCAACTCTCTTTTCCATTGTTTTAAGGAAAAATGAGCTGAGACTAATTGGTCTGTATGATTTAGGCAATTGTTCGGATTTTTTCCCAACCTTTCGAATAAATAAAACCTTAACCTCAGCCCATTTTGTAGGTAAATATCCTAGCAGTAAGCTTACTTTGTATAGTCTGGTCAAATTAGGGATAATATGGTGTGCACCCTGCTGTAAAAGACAGGGGAATATCCCATCAGGACCAGGAGATTTGTATGGGCTGAATGTTGATATCGCCCATTGTACCCGCTTTTCATGGAATAGCTTGTTTGCTAGTTTTAAGTTCTCAGCACTCGCAGATGTAGTAGTTTCTGCCGGCACAGAGATCTCGTCTAGCACAAGTGATCCAGGGAAGTGAGTGTCCAGCAGAAGTTGACTAGTTTCCTCTGGATTCGTTGTGTAGCTTTCATCTGGCTTTTTCAGGGTACTAATGCCGTTTGAGTGATCTTTTAGTAGGGCTTTTTGGATACGAATAGCATTCGGAAGACTACAAATCTTTCCACAGTGATTCCTCCAAGTAGTCCTTTTAGATTTCCTCAATTCTTTATTGTAGTTGGTTAGGGCTGTTGAGTAGGAGGACCAGTCCCCCGTTGTTCCATAAGGTTTTTGTTTCTTTACGCAGGTTGGAAAGTGTACTATTCCACCAATGAACATTTCTTTGTGGCTTTTCCACTTTTACTGGACAACTTTCGTGAAACGCAGATGTTATGTTTGAATGTAGTTCGTTCGATTCGAACTCATATCGGTTACGATAGTGCACGTGTTGCCTGTATTTTGGCGATTTGTTTAGATGGCAAGTAATATACCAGATTTAATGTGTTTCAGGAATTTATGTCACTGAAAGTGAAAAAGCCTGGTGCAGTCTGTCCAAGCAGTTAGTTATAAGAAAGTGGGTTGATTTTATGCTGCCACGACAATTGAGGGGGGCTTACTAGTTTGGGATTCAGCCAGTTCTCACCGCGCTAAATACATGAAAAACTTTCTTGCTGAGAGGAAGATTGATCAAATATTGATTCTGGCAGGAATGACTGGTTACACTTGACATTGCAATAAACAGGCCATTCAAGGATAATTTGCAGATGGAAATCAATGAATATATTGTAAAACAGAATGGTGAGAAATCATCGAGTTAATTTTGTAAAACCAAAAAGTTACAATTGCAAGAAGTTTTGAATTGGGTAAAAAATTCATAGGACAAAATAACTCAAAACGATGTTTCCAATGCACTACGAACAGGCTACTTAGACAAAAAGCATTCATTTAACGATAGCTATATCGCAAGATCTGAAAGTTTCGGACAAATGATTCGACCGGAATGGATGTGAAAGAAAACCAGAATATAATTCAGAATTTTATGTATGACGATGTTCCAGAAGAAGATGACATGACGATAATTGAATAAATTTAAATTTCTGTATTCTGTGTAAAAAAAATATTAAATAAAAGGATATAAAATATACTTTTAATTTTGCCCTTCCCCGAAAATAAGCGCTAGCGCGTATTTTGGACCAAAAAAGAAAGGAAGACAGTGTCTTATTTTCGGAAAATGTTAATGGAATGAGAAGGAGCAAATGTTAAATAACTTTTTTTTGAGTACTAATTTGTAGATTTATAGTAAGGGATTTCAAATTCAACTTACCACACTAGTGGGGGATTGCAGATATTTACCACGCTAGTAGAGGAATTCAGATTTTTTTCTGCGTTTACCACACTAGTAAGGGATTTCATATGGTTTTTCACCACAATAGTAAGGGATTAGACTTATTTCATGCCCACAGCGAAGCGAATGAATTTGCAATTGAGAAACGCGCGCAGCCAATTAATTTGTGGCGCAGAAGCTATTGTGGTATTTAATGCAGGTTCAAATCCTGGAGAGGTGAGAGATATGTTGTGTGTTGAGGTAAAAGATGTGTGGTGTTTTCAATTTTTGTGTGGGCAAAACTCAGTGTGGTGTCTATAAAGTCGATGTTCTAAAATCCCTTACTACAAATCTTTCAAATCTCAATTGTACTAAAAAAAGTTAACGGTAACATTTGCACCTTCTCATTCCATTAACATTCTCTGGTTGCGCTAGTGTTATATTAACAGTGGTCGCCATTTTACAAATGTAAAGACATGTTATAACATACTTTCAGGCGCAGCAAGAGTCGTAACTATGCAAAGTGAAGTGAAAATACAGGGTGAACGATATGTAGTGTTGGCAACTTCACACTGATTGTATCTGTAAAGCAGCTCATGACATCAACGTCAAAGTTGTTCTAATGACAGTTCAATATATTGTTTATAAGCCATCAAAAGCATTTGCGTCTTAGTTTTGTTGAATTGTTTTTCCTCTGATGGAATTCAAAGGTAATAGTGTGATTGCGTTATATTTGGCTGGAAAATCACAACCAGCCATTGTTCGTGAGCTCAGTCACCTCAAAGTGAATAAAATGTTTGTGCATCGCACTATAAAACGTAACAATGATACTGGTAGCATTGCAAAACGCGATTGAGGTGGACCAAAAAAAAAACCGCAACAGCGCCAGAAATGGTTCGGAAAGTGAAGGCTCGACTTGAACGAAATCCACGTCGAAGTGGAAGAAAAATGGCCAAAGAACTGAAAATATCGCAAGACAGCATTCGACGCATATTGAAAAAGGGCTCAAGGTTAAGGCTTACTAGTTCCAAAGAACACTCGACCTTTCACCCCAGCAAAAAAAAGTTCGGTGCGAAAGAGCAAAGGAGTTGTTGCGCTTGCACGAACGTGGCGAATTTCCTAACATTGTGTTTTCTGATCAAAAAAATTTCCCAACTGAGCAGTTCATAAACACTCAAAACGATCGTGTTTACTTGACAAGAATTTGAGCCTACGTGAATGGAGCGCTGATTATGAATCACTGCCAGTTTGGAGTTCTCATAAAGGACTCTAAAGAGGCGAAATACCTTATCACTTTCCTCTTATTCCAGCCATATTGTATCCCGTTCGATTGTGTCGAATGCCTTCTTCAAGTTGGCGAACATTATGTAAAGCGGGGAGCGTTGCGCAGTTGATTGTTCTACTACGATGCGAAGAGTGTTGCCTTGGTTGCCTTCAATGAGTGCGAAATCCAGTTTGCATCGTTTCTTACGAAAGATTCTATATTTTGGAGTCTGCCATGTATGATCGCGGCTAAAGTTTTGCAGATGTCATTAAGCAGGGTTGTTCCTCGCCAGTGGCGTAGTTACGCAAATCACCATTCTTGATCAGCTTCACGATGATGTTTTTTGTCCTGTATGGAGACAATTTTTCATTGTCCTAGGTGGCGGTGATAAATGGGGTGGGGATAAAGAATTTCCGTTGAAATTTGGGGGAGTTATGTTGGTAATTGCTTGAAATGGTTCTCTCTATCTGCGGATCTAGTCAGTATTGTACGTCAGCAAAGCACCATTTAGGTTAGGTTAGGTAGTAATGGTTGCCCAAAGAGTGGGCCCACTTGGACGAAAGAAGTTTGGTTCATCCTTTGTGATACCATTGCAAGAGGGGGAAAAGAGGTGAAGGAAAAAACGATACGACGAAAAGGAGAGAGGTGGGGAGGGTTGTTTGCATGTGAACTATGAACGGTGACTAATTTGCGGTTGTGTTAGCCTCTTTATGCTGCTGATGAAGTTCATCAGATTTTTGATATCAAGACCTGCTATATCAGCAGGCGCAGAAAAGAAGTGAGAACCAATACGCTTGAGTCTTAGACCCGCGAGAGCTGGGAAGCTAAGCAACAGGTGCTGAGATGATTCCACCTCATCCTCCATTCAGCTGACGCAAAAAGGACTCGAAATAATTCTGCATCTCACGGTATGTTTACCCCGCGGATAGTGCCCCGTAAGAATGCCCACGAAATTTGAGAGATGTGATTTTGTCATTCTCAGAATATCCCTCGAACGCCTCCTATCCAAACGTGGCCAGAAGAACTTCTGGACCTCACATGTTCGTGTAATTGCCCAGCGCTCGCTGAGTTGGTGCAAAGCCCATCATCGTTCCAGGAGTAGAGCGCAGATTGTCAAGTGGATCCCAATCCTCTGCTTTCGCGGGGACACTGCCAGCTCATTGGCTTCGCAGTTTCCAGCAATGTGACTATGACCAGGTACCCAAATTATCCTTCAATAAACTTTCTCTTACTGTTTCTGGATGATTTTTTTACTTGCTTCGTCTCCTCTCTGTAGGGTGACTGCAGAGAGCCACCGCTGAGTTCTTTTCTGCGTTGAATGATGCCCCAAGTAGAATCGGAGATCCACGTTTTGATATTGGTGCTTTTTACTGTGCCAATTTTCTCTTGATTTAACTAAGCGTGACATTTGTAGCTTCCCGATCTTTGTTGTTCTGGTTAGTGGGCAGCATCTCGCGACTGGCGCTAGTAATTTCTTTTCCGGTCGCTGGATAACGTAGCTGCTGGACATCGATACAGGTATTTCAATGACAATCCTCTGTAAAGATTTTCCCATTTCGTGGGCTATTTAAATGGTTGAGCTCCTTCCAAATCTGTGGTGTTGTGGCAGAAGTGAAGATATCTTCATTTCCTAAAGCAAGAACGTCTTCGTGGAAAGCTTTGCATGCTTTATATTTTCCTGCTGAGGGTAAACTATTATTGTGGGTGGGTTTCGAACACGGGTTAGTAAATATATTTACGCCTACCCGACGATTCGGCTACGGTAGAGAATTATATATATCTCAAACAGAAAAAAACATCATCATTCATCTTTATCTTTATCTTTCATTTTTCATCTTTCACCTTTAATCTGTCATCTCTCATCTTTTAATTTTAACCTTTCATCTTTCATCTTTCATACTTCCTCTTTCATCTTTCACCTTTCATGTTTCATATTTATCTTTCATCTTCCATCTCTCATCTTTCAGCTTTCACCTTTCATCTTTACCTTTCATCTTTTACTTATCCTATTTCATGTTTCATCTTTAATCTTTAATCTTTCATCTTTCATCTCTCATCTTTCATATTTAATCTTCCATCTTTCAACTTTCATCTCTCATCTTTCATCTTTCATCTTTATCTTTCATATTTAATCTTCCATCTTTCAACTTTAATCTTTCATCTCTCGTCTTTCATATTTAATCTTACATCTTTCATCTTTTAGCTTTCATCTTTCATTTTTCACCTTTCATCTTTCGTCCTTTATCTTTCATCTTTCGTCTTTCGTCATTCATCTTTCATCTTTATCTTTATCTTTCATTTTTCATCTTTCACCTTTAATCTGTCATCTCTCATCTTTTAATTTTAACCTTTCATCTTTCACCTTTCATTTTTCAGCTTTCATCTTTCATACTTCCTCTTTATCTTCTTTCACCTTTCACCTTTCATCTTTCAGCTTTCAAATTTCATCTTTCATATTTATCTTTCATCTTCCATCTCTCATCTTTCAGCTTTCACCTTTCATCTTTACCTTTCATCTTTTACTTATCCTATTTCATGTTTCATCTTTCACCTTTCATCTTTATCTCTCATCTTTCATTTTTCATCCTGCATATTTCCACTTTCACCCTTCATCTTTCATCTTTAATCTTTCATCTCTCATCTTTCATCTTTCATATTTAATCTTCCATCTTCCAACTTTCATCTCTCATCTTTCATCTTTCATCTTTATCTTTCATATTTAATCTTTCAACTTTCATCTTTAATCTTTCATCTCTCGTCTTTTATATTTAATCTTACATCTTTCATCTTTTAGCTTTCATCTTTCATTTTTCATCTTTCACCTTTCCTCTTTAATCTTTCACCTTTCATTTTTCGTCTTCCATATTTCCACTTTCATCTTTCACCTTCCATCTTTAATTTTTCATCTTTCATCTTTCATCTCTCATCTTTCATATTTAATCTTCAATCTTTCAACTTTAATCTTTCCTCTTTCATCTTTCAGCTTTCAGCTTTCATTTTTCTTATTTCATCTTTCATTTTTCATCTTTCACCTTTCACCTTTCATCTTTAATTTTTCATCTTTCATTTTTCATTTTTCGTCATTCATCTTTCATCTTCCATCTTTCATCTTTATCTTTCACCTTTCATCTTTCATTTTTCATATTTTATCTTTCATCTTTCATTTTTCATCTCTCATCTTTCATCTTTCGTCCTTCATCTTCCATCTTTCGTCCTTCATCTTTCATATTTTATCTTTCATCTTTAACTTTATATTTTTGGCTTTAAACTTGTCCTCTCTTCCCTACTTTTAGTTCCTTCCTAATGGTGCCACCACCTACGACGTCCTTATCAACTCTCCTAGTTCTGGGATGTAAGCAAAAATAACCGGATCCAGTTGACTGCTTATTCAGCATTCCAGTGCTTTGTAGTTTTAGTTTATAAAGCAAACGACAAAGCTACCAGATAATAACTGCAGCTGCAAAACAATTTGTTTTATGCGAATGCATTTTTTACCGCGAACTATAATTTTATTTCCTTTGAATGACACTTTCTGACGATTGAAGTCTACCAAATATTTTCAGCAACAAAAAGCACCTCTTTTAATTGGTATTAAAATTTCATATACAGCAAATACAAATTGAATGGAAGTTGCTTAACTTTTATTGCCTTTCACTCAATAGAATTATCGTTAATCTATGCGAAAGCAATCATAGCCGCCAACTCGTTTCAATGATGAAACTTTAATTGCATTAATAAAAAATTAAAAATAAAAATAAAAAACATGTGAGAAGCCTTATTTTTTGAAGAAATTTCAAAAGTAATGAATTTATAAAAAATGAGCACCCGCTTGCACTGAATTGCACATGAATTACTGCCTGGCATGAGTTTAACGAGGCTGTCAATGGCGAAATGCTGCGGCATGCACGTACATACTCGCGCACAAATACATGCCCGACATGGCTGCGTTGCAACGTGGCGTATGTGAAACCTTTTTCGTGTAAAATTTATGTGCAAAAATTACCTTTGATTGCAAATTGAAAATATTGCATTGGATATGAACATAATTAAATTGAAAGATATGCGCACATGAAAGAGACCAGAGCTAAAAATTATATCGGCGTAACGTTGCTGGGCGAGTGTGAAAGTGTGTGATTTGTGAGGTGATGATTGCTTGCTGTGTTATTGTAAATGTAAGCACTACTACATGCACACGCATACCCTACAAGAATAGTGTCAGTCATTTGAGCTGGAAATGTTTTGTTAGAACCTAGAATAGAGAGGATAATTGTTTCTTAATATTTCATTTTGCCTCTTCTGCTCACAAATCCTCATTACTGCTTCCATGACAATCGAATCAGAGACTTCCACCTCAGCAGCATAAGCCAGCAGCATTTTTAAAGGCTCTGCGCTACTCTCTTACTCTCTCCTTCTCTTCATTGACCCAATGTGATGATTATAAATTTATCAGAGCTGTCTTGATATTTAAATCTATCAAATAATTATTTCTTTTCATGTTTTATTTCACAAAATATTTATTTCCATTATTTTTCATATGTATATTGAATAAAAAACCAAAAAAAAAAAAAAAAACAGAGAATTCATACTCAAAAGTGAGGAGTTGAGCTTAGGTGGCAAACAAAAGTAATTGAATTGAATTGAAAAAAAAATTTAAGGCAATAGAGAATATGTAAGTCTTTAGAGTTTTCATTCGGACGGACTATTTTATTTTTTTTTTAATAATTTTTCTCTATAACAGATAATGATTTGCTAAGTTCCAGCTTTTTAAAATATTAAAATTTTAAATTGGAAAACAATCTATGGCTCAGGAATGAGTTGGCCAGTTTAGACTTCAGCTAAGAGGATATAACTGTGCTTGGATATAATTTTTCTGACGGATATTGCACCATTAATTGGCGCATTGTCTACTGTCTGGCGCTATTGCTTCACTTAGTATTTGTCCAATGAAAAAACAAAAACAATAAATATTATGAAAATGCCAGGGAAGCGAGCTATGCAGAGAAAAGCCAGATAAATTTCATGGTAAACAGTTGGCAGTCGCTGTACTTACAGATGTTTTTTATAGCAACGTTAGTCTATTTATTTAATAGCCACACCCCGTATATATATTTGGTTGGCAACTAAGTAATTGCGGATTTTTTTTGAAAATCAAAGACAATTTTTTCATGGAACTAAATAACTTTACTCTACAATGCATTGCCCATTTTGATCAATAACCGTTTGCCATCTTTCAGGCACCATCAGAATCTCACGTTTATAAAACTTCTGTTTTTCATTAGCAAAAAACTAAATCAGCTACGATTTGACATCATCATCACTATTGAAATTTTTACCAAGAAGTTTTGTAAAGTTCGAAACAAAAAGTAATCAGATAGAGCAAGGTCAGGACTATACGGTGGATGTGGCAAAACATCCCAACCAAGCTCCTATAATTTTTGCCGAGTGTCCAAAGAGGTGTGTTGCCTTGCAATGTCATGGAGGAATACAATACTTTTTCGATTTGTAGATTCGGGCCGCTTTTCTTGAGCTTCATTGTTTAATTTCGTTAGCTGTTCAATGTAGACATCAGAATTGATCGTTCGGCTGAGTGGTGAGAGTTCAAAGTAGACAATTCCTTTGTATCCCCACCAAACTGTTAACAAAACCTTCTTTTGATGAATATCAGCTTTTGATGTTGTTTGAGTTGGTTCACCTGGCTTGCTCCACGATCTTTTCCACTTGATATTCTTGTAAACAACCCATTTTTCATCGCCAGTTATCAGGCCTTTTAAAAATAGATAATTTTCATTACGTTTCTTTAGCAAATCGCAGCTGTTAATGCGTTGCGTTAAATGCGATTCTTTCAGTTCGTGAGGAACCCGTGTATTGAGTTTTTGAACAAAGCCAAGTTGTTTTAAGTGATTTTTAATGCATTTGCTCGTATGTGACACTTGAAGCTTTTCTGCAATCTCACGTGTTGTACTGTGACGATCCGAATCGATTATTGCTTTGATTAGGGCGTCATCAACTGCAACTGAACGACCAATGCGTTTTTCATCTTGGAGTGAAAAATCACCAGAACGAAAATTCGCAAACCAATTTTGACGCTGCCGTTCTTTTAAGGCCTCGTCACCATAAACAGCACATAATTTTTTATGAGCTTGCGATGCGGTTTTCCCTTTGCGGAAATAAAAAAGCAAAATATGACGAGAAGTTTCTTTCGATTTTCCATTTTTCAACGAACGCCAAACGAAAACTACGCAACCGATTAAAAAACTTTTTTTACTGATTCACAGCTGAATTGCCAACTATCAAATAACAAAATCTGTTTTACATTTGTACTACGTCTGCAAACATAAAAATTCAACTGAAGCCATCTATTAGTGAAATCTGCAATAACCTGGTTGCCAACCAAATATTGTGCATAATACCTTAAAGTGGTTCCTTGTCAAGTGATCCAGGTATATTGGGCATTGCCGTAAATTATTCTGGAAATTGGTTTATTTAAAACTCGAATTTTATAAGAAGTAAACTTATAAAAGTAAAAAAGAGTAAAGTAATTTTAAGTTAGCTTTTTGTTCTGGAGTTCTTTTAAACAATTTTTTTAATAATATATTTTTTAAATTTTTAAGGATAAAATATACTTTGAAAGTAATTTCGGGATGTGGAAATCTTGTTTGTGATTCCGTTCGTTAATATACATATAATATTATACTTCATAAACAACTTTTTTTGAACAAAATTTTTTGTTTTTGTTCAACATTTTTGGGAGCTTTTGTTTTCATTTTTAAGAAACTCCTGACTTAAAACTTTTTATTTTCTTTAATAGCTGACTTTTTTCAAAAACAATTTTATGTACGAGTTACGAGTATTTGTTTAAAATTTAAAAAAAATTGTTTTGTAATTTTTGAGAAACTCTCTTCTTAACATTTTTTATTTCCTTTAATAGCTGAATGAATGTCATGTTTTTGTTCAACATTTTTTAAGAAATTTTTTTGTATCATTTGTGAGAAACTCTCACCCTAAAATTAATTATTTCCTGTTATAGCTAATACACTTCTGAAATCCCTGAAAGTTGTATAGTAGGATTCCATTAACTTTCCGAGTTATATTAAAATAAGTACAAACAATCAGTGAAAAATACTGGCTATCTGTACGTAATGATCTTTCAGTCGACTCACAAACGGATGTGCTAACAGGTCTCTCAAAAGTGAAGCCTAAATTTCAGTAGAGAATAATTCCTAGACGGCACGTTTTTTATGTCATTTTTCACATTTTTGAAGCACAAAGACAGATGTACAACTTTACACGATAGAAAAACGCGAAAATTATTGGAAATTATAATGAAAATGGTCGATCTTTATATATTGGTTTATACCGTAAAATTCCGAATGAGTTGACACTTCAAAGGTTGGCGAGCAAATTTCAAGAAACTGGTTGTGTCCATAGAAAAATAGAAGGGAAATGTCCATATAGAAAAAGGAAGGGCAATACAAAAACTGAATGCTCTGTTGAGAAAATTTCTGCTATAGCGCAAAGTGCTGCTGAACCACCTTCAACGTCTACAATATCCAGACATTCTTAACAGTTCGGCATACATTTTCCCTTCCTTAATATATAGTTTACTTCTTATTACACGCAAGCCTCCGAATTACCCAATCTACCGAAAAATTTACGGGAATGCCGAAAAAACCTGAATCACTTGATATGGAATCGCCCCTGAGCTACCTGCCAACCCACAAGTTTGTGTGATTACCTGTAGTACAAATCTTTTCAAATAAATACTTTCTAAGCAGCTTTTTTTTGGGTTCGAATTCACTTTTATACCTACAAACAGACTTATGCAGGCGTAGATATAACAGATATTTGTATGTTGGTATCCCGTAAATATGTCAGTGTGGATGCAGGCACTCGCACTGATTTCATATAACTGAATTACTGCATTTTGTATATGCATTACGTGTTGCGGTTGTTGTATGTACGCAAGTGAAGCTCAAAGAGTGGTGAATGGGGCGGCCGAGCGATATGAGAGAGCGTGAGAGCGTGGCGTGCTTGTATTTATAAAACAAATTTCAACTGGTTTCGCTATAATTAATTAATCACATTAAGGCTGCCTTTGTGTGTGTTGACTTCTGTTGCTATTTATATGAGTACATGAACAGATATATTTTAAATGGATTTTAAATATTTCTCTCACCATAAGCGAGTGATTTTTTTTACCTCTTTTTTGGCTCAATTCAAATGTCTGTTTGGTTGACGCTGCTGATGATGATGGTTTCATTGAAGTACCTCTGTGTACACAACTCAGTGGTTAACCGTTGGTTAATTAATGACTTGTATATACATACATATTTTGAGGGATATATGGATGTATGCAAATGTTAAGGGATGTGTGAGTGTGTATGCGAATATTTTGAAAAGACTTTTGAAGATGAAATTTAATAACATGAGTGCGGTTTTATTGATGATAATATGGAAATTAATGGATTTTCGAGTTGATAAGCTGAAAAGTTTGAAGTCTGTTTGGTGGTTGGGTGCAGGGGAGAGAGAGGATCAAGTGGCATAAATTGAGTTTGCAGTAAACTTTATTCGAAAAATATTCAACTAGCATATCTTTGTCTTTGACTCCATATGCTACAAGAGGAGATAAAAGGAAAAAAATACTAAAAATATATCTTTGACTTATGTGATGTGAACTAAGTATGAGTGAATACTTTGCCATAGGTTAGGCTAGGTTGAAGCGGTTGCCTACGACACACGCAGGCTCATAGCCCATTCTAATGCCGCGTGGGGAACTTGTCCTTATCTCTCTTAACCCTAGAATATCATATAGGAGGTTGAATTAGTTTTAAAGGTGACACACAGATAGCGCTATTTATCACTTTATCGCGTTGGCAATACTGAATATATATTCATGACAAAGCCTCATCCCTAGGCTTTGTTTATCAGTATCTGTCATTTCGCTGAAGTATAAACAACGCAGTGTTTTCGTGCTCCGAGTATGTCAACTTTCGTGCCGTCGAAACGCAATTTGCGGGAAGCTTTGCTTTTCTGCTTCAATTTGGAAAAAAATACAGCCCAAGCCCGTGAATTGCTGCAGGAGGCCTACCCAGACCATACTCCGTCGATTTCAACATGTGAGTACTGGTTTCGACAATTCAAAAGTGGTGATTTTCACACCGAAGACAAGGAGCGTCTTGGCCAGCCCAAAAAGTTCGAGGACGCGGAATCGGGGGAATTGGTAAACGAGGACTCGTGCCAAACCCAAGAAGAGCTTGCTGAATCATTGGGCGTTGATAAATCAACCATTTGCAAGCGTCTAAAAGCGATGGGAATGATCCAAAAGCAAGGACATTGGGTCCCGTACGAGTTGAAGCTGCGCGACGTCGAACGGCGATTTTTTACGTGCGAATTGCTGATCGAGCGACAAAATCGGAAGGGTTTTTTGCATCGGGTGGTGACTGGCGACGAAAAATGGATCCACTACGATAACCCAAAACGCAAAAAATCATGGGGTTTGCCCGGCCACGCATCAACGTCGACGGCCAAGCAGAATATTCACGGCAAGAAAATCATGCTCTGCATTTGGTGGGATCAGGTCGGCGTCGTATATTTTGAGCTGCTCCAACCGGGCGAAACAATCACGGGGGATCGTTACCGACTGAAATTGATGCGTTTAAGCCGGGCATTGAAAGAAAAACGGCCGGAAACGGTAAAAACTCACGACAAGGTTATTTTGCAACATGACAACGCTCGGCCGCATGTTACTCAACCTGTCAAAAAATACCTTGGAACGCTTGGCTGGGAAGTGTTACCCCACCCGCCGTATAGTCCAGACATAGCTCCCTCCGATTATCATTTGTTCCGGCATATAAGTCTCGATTTGGCGGACCAGCGGTTCTCCTCGTACGAGGCTACCAAAATATGGGTTGAGTCATGGATAGCCAAGCAGCGGCCAGAATTTTGGAGAAACGGCATCCGGAAATTGCCCGAAAGATGGGCGAAAGTTGTAGCTAGCGATGGCCAATACTTCGAATAAAATATTTTGTACCGTTTTTTCACAATAAAGCCCCAAATCTTCGAAAAAAACCTTTAAAACTAATTCAACTTAATACTTCGTCAAATCGACAACGATAACATTTAAAAGGGCACAAAGGATGTCTCCTATTTAAAAAGGTGGTTTGAATTTTATTAGTAAATTCCTTTTAATGTATTTTAATGAAATAAGATAAAAAAAGTTTAGTTTTTTAATATTATTTATTTAAAACAAAAAAGATTTTACAGCACTATTTCATTTGCTTTATGTATAAAATAGAAGAAAAACAAAACCATAAAAAATAACAAAAAAATAAAAAAATTATTTATCTTTTTTCTTTTTAAAGCTAACGTATTGAATTAGGAAAAAAATATATTTTTGGAATATTCAGACTTTAATTTGTACAAGAGGCACAAAGTTCAACTTTGTGCTCCCCATACAGGCGTTTTCTACAAACTGACTTAGACATTCGTCGTTTAAACGCGGGGCAAAATGCACACATTTTTCGTTTCTCGTTTTTTTGGTTGTTGACGCATATCGTCATTGATTCCTGTGTCAGCCGGCAATATACTTGCAATATTATCGCGAGCCGATCTTCTCAACATTGTCGTATCAAGAAGTCTCTCAGTAACATGTGGTTGAATAAGCGAAAAATGTAATTTTATCTTAAAAAATCTAAACCTAGCTTTAGTCATCGTGGATAAGTATTGAGCACCTGAATAAGCTCGATGAAACAATTCATCTGCTGGTAGATGTTGGTCCTTCTTAACTGCAGTTAAAACTAATATTCCAATAAGAGATGATATTTCCTGTTGTGAAGCTTGTTTCCTTTTCGGCTCATCGGTAATGGCAAGTGAAATTTATTTTCGATTAGCTATCTCAACATTGGTCCATCGAACTATTTCGTTGATAATTTCATTAGGTATGAACATCTGAAAACACTGGCAACCCTAGATGTCGCCCAATTGCATTTTTCTTCATATCTTCGGCATTTATTGTCGGATTTTAAAGTGTGATACACCAATTTTTTTGTCTCAAGGAGTGGGTTTTTCCTAAAAAAGCTCATTGATCACAGGCGCTCCGTTGTGGTACCTACCCACCATATCTCAGTTGCTACCACCCTAATGTACCGATCTAATAACAGCAAATTAAAGACCGTAAAAAATCGTAAACCGAAAGAAATAGGTCAAAACGTGGACCCGGGTAACCTTCGGATGTGTATGTACAATATGGGTATCAAATGAAAGCTGTTGATAAGTGCTTTAATACGGGGTAATTTTCATACCTATTGATGACTAGGGTCTCGAAATATATGCCAAAACGTGGACCCGCCGTGTCTTTGAACCGAATTAAACCAAACTTACACACATTGTTAAGTAGGTATTGAAGATGATTTCCGTATAGTTTGAATACCTATTGGTAGATAGGGTCTCGAGATATAGGTCAAAACGTTGACCCGGGTAACCTTCGGATGTGTATGTACGATATGGGTATCAAATGGAAGCTGTTGGTGAATGCTTTAGTTCAGAGTATTTCCATCCGCTCCCTGACTAGGATCTCGAGATAGAGACCAAAACGTGGACCCTAGAATGTGTTTGTACAATATGGATATCAAATGAAAGCTGTTGATAAGTGCTTTAATACGGGGTAATTTTCATACCTATTGATGACTAGGGTCTCGAAATATATGCCAAAACGTGGACCCGCCGTGTCTTTGAACCGAATTAAACCAAACTTACGCACATTGTTAAGTAGGTATTGAAGATGATTTCCGTATAGTTTGAATGCCTATTGGTAGATAGGGTCTCGAGATATAGGTCAAAACGTTGACCCGGGTAACCTTCGGATGTGTATGTACAATATGGGTATCAAATGAAAGCTGTTGATAAGTGCTTTAATACGGGGTAATTTGTTATGTTATGTTATGTTATGTTATGTTATGTTATGTTATGTTATGTTATGTTATGTTATGTTATGTTATGTTATGTTATGTTATGTTATGTTATGTTATGTTATGTTATGTTATGTTATGTTATGTTATGTTATGTTATGTTATGTTATGTTATGTTATGTTATGTTATGTTATGTTATGTTATGTTATGTTATGTTATGTTATGTTATGTTATGTTATGTTATGTTATGTTATGTTATGTTATGTTATGTTATGTTATGTTATGTTATGTTATGTTATGTTATGTTATGTTATGTTATGTTATGTTATGTTATGTTATGTTATGTTATGTTATGTTATGTTATGTTATGTTATGTTATGTTATGTTATGTTATGTTATGTTATGTTATGTTATGTTATGTTATGTTATGTTATGTTATGTTATGTTATGTTATGTTATGTTATGTTATGTTATGTTATGTTATGTTATGTTATGTTATGTTATGTTATGTTATGTTATGTTATGTTATGTTATGTTATGTTATGTTATGTTATGTTATGTTATGTTATGTTATGTTATGTTATGTTATGTTATGTTATGTTATGTTATGTTATGTTATGTTATGTTATGTTATGTTATGTTATGTTATGTTATGTTATGTTATGTTATGTTATGTTATGTTATGTTATGTTATGTTATGTTATGTTATGTTATGTTATGTTATGTTATGTTATGTTATGTTATGTTATGTTATGTTATGTTATGTTATGTTATGTTATGTTATGTTATGTTATGTTATGTTATGTTATGTTATGTTATGTTATGTTATGTTATGTTATGTTATGTTATGTTATGTTATGTTATGTTATGTTATGTTATGTTATGTTATGTTATGTTATGTTATGTTATGTTATGTTATGTTATGTTATGTTATGTTATGTTATGTTATGTTATGTTATGTTATGTTATGTTATGTTATGTTATGTTATGTTATGTTATGTTATGTTATGTTATGTTAAAGTATATGTTATGTTAATGTTAACTCATTCTCTATATCCATACAAAATATGTATCAAACAAATAAAATTAAAATTTTCTTTTGAAAAATGCGACCATTCAATCAGTATTTTCTTATGACGTTATCACGTTAAACTATCGTCAGTAAACCGACTTTGCAGACAACCTCTTTTTTTTCTGAAAGACTTTTCAAGATGAAAAATGCTAATAAATTTAATGGGTTACAAAACTGCAATTTGTAATTTTTTTTTTAAATCAGATAAAACAGTGTGAAATTTTTGTGAAAATTTGTTGAGTTCCTTTTAAATATTTAGGCAATTTGAGACTACAATTTATATGATTCTAGGAGAATGAACAATGTTTCCATAAAAAATTAAAACAAATTGCCAAACAAAATATGCAAAAATTTAGATTGTTTCAGCGTCCAAATTGCGGCTCTTAAGAAATTTATGTGAAGAATGTGATCATTTAAATGTCCACCAGAAGTGCTCATCTACAGGTATAATCCGCAAATAGTCCACTCATGAAGGCTTAATTGTTAAGAACGTCGAGATATCACTTGAATTGTCCACTGATTCGTACGATTACATCTACTGAAAAAATTATGAGTTATTCAGTTATTAATTCATACTAAATCTCAATAATTTTCGCGTTGTTCTACCGTATAACATTGTACATCTGCCTACTTGACAACTGCCAAAGATGACATACAAAAATGTACATACCGTCTACGAATCATATACAACTGATATCTAGGCGTTTAAAGGCGCCACTCAATAGGCCACTGTCTCCTAGGTCGTCATGCTCAAAGATTGAAGGTACCTTGTTTCGACTATTGAAGAAGCTGCAAGAATGAGGAGAAGGAAGAGTATTTCAGACATCTTCTCTGTCACTATCCATCGTGGCATGCCACTAAGTTCAACCTTCTTAAATGACTCAACCTTCTTAAATGATACTGATGATCTTAGTCATATAAGTGTCAGACAGATCAATGGGTTTGCACTTAACATAAAATTTAGATATTTACGAGGAATACCTACTTGGAGAGTAGCTACGAGGGTAAACTGCCACTGTGATATCACAGTGGATCGACAATGGTCTAAGTGGCAAGTAAAGACTGACTGCCCCTCCTAGCTATACATAGATACTTATTAACCTACAATATCCAGGCGTAATTTTTGAAAGGCCCCTTCTATATTGCATATATAGTATAGGTATATTGTCGCTTACAGTTAAGTGTTTGAAACAATCTATGGTTTTATGCTGTATCGGAAAGGTAGCTGCTTATTTATGAGAAGGTGATTCATGCAGAAATACGCTTCGAAATTTTTCCTTGTCTGTTGAGTGGCGCCATAATAATTTTTTAAATTTTCATGTCTACAATGGTCTTCGAATCCATGAAAACCAAATAGTAGGCACGCACACGCCCCTCCGTTTTTAGAGGTCAAGTGCGAGTAGTTCTGTAGCAAAGTAATAGCAAACTCGTAGGGCAATCTCGAATTGGTAAGAAATCTATTTAGAGTTGAGTAAAAATATTTAATAATTCTTTTACTGGCCTTACTGGCCTTAATTTTCAGTCTCTTTACAGCAAAGATGAGAAAGAAAAGTGAAGTAGCAGATTTTAAATTCGCTGTTCACAAGACACCTTTTTGTTGTTAGAAGTATTCGTCCAGATAGATTTTCGCAATATAAACATTTCTTCACACAATAACGCAAATAAATAAATATTCAGATATTTACTTCAAATAAACTTTTTCAGAATATACCATTTCGAATTATTTGGAAAAATTGTAAATCTGGAAAAGTTGAATTATTTTCCATTTAAGCTGCGCTAAAGGAAACTCTACCTCATTCAGTTCACATACAGTTCACAGTATATACAGAATATATATCCATATATTACTAAAAAAAACTGGTAGCAATATGTGCTTTCCATTATATTGTATTATCCGTCACTGCATGCGATTGTGCGAAAATTATGTAATTTTAATGATCTTTGCTCACTTCGAGTTATTCACAATTGTTGACGAAAATGCAAACAAAAGAGTTGAAGTACAAATAAAAGCATATGCACAGTATCTGTGCAACGTATTGAGGACGTTGAGAAAATATTGTAAGCCCCAATTTCTATCAGAAAGAAAGTGCGTTTCGCACTCCATCCACTCAATTTCTCAGACCCGAATCCATTATACGAATTTCGGTGTCGATTTATTAGTCTTTTCTCATTAGTAAATATTTATATTAAAAAAATTGCTTCCATGACATTTTATTCTTTATGTATTTGTGGTATATTAAGGCTTTGACGGCGCAATGGTGCAGAACGAAATTAGGAAAAGTTAAGGAGGAGATCAAATCTCTTGGGGGTCCAGGTAACATTTCTCAGATCTGGGTTCCAGGGCATAGGAACATAGAGGGAAATGAAATTGCTGATGAGCCTGCGAGGAAGGGGAGTGAATTGGCCTCAGAGATGTCCTACCCGGTCATCGGCATCCCCCCGTCAGTTGTTAGAGGGAACTGCACAAATTATTTCTCAGGAAAGCGCAAAAAAGATGGAACCCCATTTCTTTATGTGCTATTTCGAAAACCCTTTGGCCCCAATACGATATACGAAGGACTCAGAAAGACCCTCGCCATTCAATTTCCAAACTTGTAGCTGTGTTTACCGGTCACTGAATGATCGGCACACACGCGGAAAAGCTAGGGTTACCATTTAACCCTCATTGCAGAAGCCGTGGGGACCTTTCAGAGAAGGAGACTGTTGAGCACGAGACTGTTGAGCACTTTCTCTGTAAATGTCCGGGCTTGGCAGCTAGACGACTAAGGTTACTGAGTGCTCCTTTCTTCGACAGTCTGGGGCAGTGCGCTAAGCTACATCCAAACAATCTCCACCATTATATCAACGGCTCTGGCAGGCTGTAGATATCTGCCTGTTAGAGGTCTCATAAAGGTATCAAAACGGCGCTTTAGTGCTACTTGAGGAGTGCCGGACCGGCATATCAACCATTTCACCTACCTATCACTTATCTATGTTTTATTAACTTTTGACATCCATCTTTCCAGCTTTGAATAGCGTTTTTTTTTTCGCAGTAGTACCCATTTCATTATATAGTGACGTGAGTGCCGATACGCAAGTACGCCGACTGCTAGTTTGATGGCGGGAGGTACTTCTTTTTGCCCTCGTTCACCACTAGACTCATTCCCTTTGCTTCTTTATCCAGTTTGGAGAAGGCAGAACAAATAGCGCGGTTGTTAAGGCCGATGATGTCAATATCATCGGCATACGCCAGCAGTTGTTGCTTTCCCCATATAATTCAAGTGTGACACCAGAATATTTTTCGCCTTTGAAATTTATTGCTTCTCAGGTAATGCAGTTTGCACTGACTCTCTTTCTTTTCACAGCCAGTGTCAAATCGTTTCCTTTCTTTATTCTATTGGGTTGGCAATTAAGTAATTGCGGATTTCACTTATAGATGGATTCAGTTGAATTTTTAGGCTTGCTGACGTAGTACAAATGTAAAACAGATTTTGTTATTTGATAGTTGGCAATTTAGCTTTCAATCAGTTAAAAAAAGTTTTTTGATCGGTTGCGTAGTTTTCGTTTGCCGTTCGTTGAAAAAAAGGAAAATCGAAAGAAACTTCTCGTCATGTTTTGGTTTCTTATTTCCGCAAAGGGAAAACCGCATCGCAAGCTCATAAAGTTATGAGGTGTTTATGGTGACGAAGCCTTTAAAAGAACGGCAGCGTCAACATAGGTTTGCAAAATTTTGTTCTGGTGATTTTTCAGGCGAAGATGAAAAACGCTCTGGTCGTCCAGTTGAAGTTGATGACGCCCTAATCAAAGCAATAATCGATTCGGATCGTCACAGTACAACACGTGAGATTGGAGAGAAGCTTATCACATTCACATACATACATGCATTGAAAACAACTTGGCTATGTTCAAAAACTTGATACTATACATGGGTTCCTCACGAACTGAAAGAAACGCATTTAACGCAACGCATTAACAGCTGCGATTTGCTTAAGGCACGTAATGAAAATGATCCATTTTTAAAACGACTGATAACTGGCGATGAAAAATGTGTTGTTCGCAACAACATCAAGCGGAAAAGATCGTGGAGCAGGCCAGGTGAACCAACTCAAACAACATCAAAAGCTGATATTCATCAAAAGAAGGTTTTGCTATCAATTTGGTGGGATTACAGAGGAATTGTCTACTTTGAACTCTCATCACCCAACCGAACGATCAATTCTGATGTCTACATTGAACAGATAACGAAATTAAACAATGCAGTTGAAGAAAAGCGGCCCGAATTGACAAATCGAAAAAGTTTTGCATTCCTTCATGACAATGCAAGGAAACACATCTCTTTGGGCACTCGGCAAAAATTATTGGAGCTTGGTTGGGTTGTTCTGCTACATCCATCACATCGTCCTGACCTTGCACCATCTGATTACTTTTTGTTTCGATCTTCACAAAACTCCCTGAATGGTAAAAATTTCAATAATGATGATTATGTCAAATCGTACCTGATTCAGTTTTTTGCTAATTAAATTTTATGAACGTGGGAAATTTTATGATGCTTCCTGAAAGATGGCAAAAGGTTATTGCTCAAAATGAGCAATTCATTATAGAGTAAAGTTATTTAGTTTCATGAAAAAATTGTCTTTGATTTTCTAAAAAAATAATCCTGAATTACTTAGTAGCCAACCCTATATATACGCTTTGCGGCATCCGCTAGTGATTTAAGGCGACGTTCTATTGGTAAAAAAAATCAACGGAGGTATAGAAGGCTTACTGTTTATCACTAATCTTAGTTTGTTCTAACTCAACATACTACACAGAGATTGGTAGTATTTTTTTATTTACATTGTAACTAGTTAACAAATGCACGAAGCTTGCAGAGAAGTGCATTACTGCCTGATATGTTGCGGTTTTTGCAGTTCAGCCTTTCTTTCTATTTACGTGTTGGCGTAGTCTTTCCACGTGAGACTTAGCGTTTATGTTGATCGAAGTGGCAACTGGTTCCATGCCAAGGTCGCTTTCGATTGAACATACTAAGGTGCATTAACAGCGCATCGCAATACTTCATTTTGGAAGCTTTGTATTGATTTTATATTGGTGAAGCTTAAGCAACCCCATAGCTGGATCCAATAGGTCCAAATTGGTTTAGGCACCAGCTTATACAAGAGAATGGTTTCTCATAAGCCAGTAAATATTTCTAAATCTCATTTCTAAACCTTCTTTATTTTTTCTAACGTGAGCATGTCATCTAAACTTTATATTTTGTTTCATAGTTGATAGTATGGAGACCAGAATACCAAAAACTTTCGCAGCATCAAAACTGTTAGTTTGGGCTTTTGAACTGCCCTGTTTTGAACTGATCTACGTATAGGAGTTCATTTGAAAAAATAAAAAAATTCCATTCATAATACATTGAACATATACTGTATCAAGAAAATTGTATTGAATGCTGTCTTAACAGGTATAGGCCGAGCGTTTCCTGTGGCCTCTGTTCGGCGTTAAGACTTTTCGTTGCCATTGTAGGGCTCTGCTCTCGAAATTCAAATAGGCTTCTTCATATCAAAAATGCCTGCGAACCGGTAGCAGTTATTAAAACCTACTTTGTTCAATAATTTTACATCAGTATTAAGGTTTGTTAACCTTCAGACAAGCGCCCGATATGTCACGCACAAGCACACAGGGCTACAGTGACCGCCACATGTACATAAATGCAGCATGCAGCGAAATGCGCCTGCAATGTGCGTGTAAATAATGATTTCGGTTTATTTAATGCTTTCATATTTTTCCTTTTGTTGCAAATTTAAATGCATATTTGCTCGATGCGCAGCTATTTATTGAACAAAGGGAAGTCCATAGTATTGCATCTGTGAAGGCCGATTATTGAAATATGTAGGCGCTTTAAACATTTTCATTAAAAATTTATCCTCTTCTACCTTTGTAAGTGAGCCAAGTGAAATGAAAGGACGTATTGAGTTTGGAAGGGAAATCTCTTAATTTTATAAGGGATTTTAAAGGGATTTTTTGTCATTGCTTTTTAGTGTATTTTCGAGCGTACAGATGTCGATGTCTATTTCTGATACACCAAACTCATAATATGGTTCTCTAAGAAATAGTTTTACACAAAATTTTCGTTATTGCACTGATGTCAAAACAAAAAAATACCAGTCTAACGGTTAGACGGGATAGAAGTGAAACCTTTCGTAAGACAAACTGAGAGAGAATGAGACGAAAGCAGCATTAGGGGCGGGATAATTATAGGTTCATTATAATATTGCTATAAAGTTCATATTTTATTTTCTTCATTTTATTATTATTCATCCTCAATGTTTTCAATTTCAACAAATGATTCGAGTGGCTTATGATAGCTAAAATATGATACAAATGCTTTGGTTTCGATGTTGTCAACATATCTTTGAAATACCGTGTCAACTGTCGTTTTTTTCTGTCGAAATTCACGACACTTTTCTGCATTATTTTTCGGTATAATTGCGGTAAATATTTAAAAATGAAAATATTTACGAATATAAAAATACACACGCGGTTGCTATTATGAGCGTCCCCAGCAAAACCTGCGTGACCGAAACTCTAACACAATTACATTTTTTTGAATGTTACAAACACATATGCACGCAGGTTTTGCTGGGGCGTGACCGAAACTCTAACACAATTACACATATGCACTCGTATTTGTTTGAAAATCGACTTTTTTTTTGGTTCTCCGTCACCTTTGGAAAATGTGTGAACAGTAAGCAAACTTTATTCAAATATTTTCCCTCATTTTTGCATCAGTAAAATTAAACAAACGCCGTAGCCGAATGGGTTGGTGCGTGACCACTATTCAGAATTCACAGAGAGAACGTCAGTTCGAATCTCGGTGAAAACACCAAAATTAAGGAAAACTATTTTTCTAATAGCGCTCACCCCTCAGCAGGCAATGGCAAAACACCGAGTGTATTTCTGCCATGAAAAAAAGCTCCTCATAAACATATCATAAAATAAAATATCTGTTTAAAAAAAATTTTTTTCTTGTGATTCGAACCAAGGATTTTGGATCGCAAGCTCACATTGCTAGTCGCTCGGCTACCGCGCCATACTGTCGGCGCTGGCCTAAAAGTTATTTAGTTCGTCGCTACGTTTATATCAACATATCGCACTTGTTACGTTAAAGCGTAACAACTCAAAACCTGAACATTTTCAGTAGAGACGAAAAACTGTTTCCGTAAATATTAATAATATAGGTATTACAAGGGAAAAAATATGTAATTGCACGAAAATATCATTAAAAACAATATAACGGTTGTTTCATTCTTATTTGTTTAGTAGTTGCGCTAAAATAACAAATTTTTGAGTGGTTACTCTTTTCCTTTTCTTTTTGAGTTGTTACGCTTTAACGTAACAAGTGCGATATAATATAACGCTTCGTAACTAAATAACTTTTAGGCCAGCACCTACAGCATGACGCGGTAGCCGAGCGACTAGCAATGTGAGCTTCCGATCCAAAATCCTTGGTTCGAATCACAAGAAAAAATAAAAGTTATTTTTATTTAGTTCGTCGCTACGTTTATATCAACATATAATATAACGCTTCGTAGCCAAGTTGGTCGCTTTTTTCGTTTCACTTTTTCCCAAATCACTCCCAACGATTCTAAAGAAGTTTTCACTTCAAAAATGTTTTTCTAAACAAAACATAATTCCTAAATTAATGCTTTATTAAGTTATAATTGTTTGTGTAAGATTAAGTTAACATACATACATATAGTACACACCTGTGTTTATTCAAAAGCGTTGCAATAAAGTAGTGATGGGCAAACTTAGCACATTTGCACTGTGCGGCAGCGTGTGCTTCTGCGTGCTTAAAAGTGCCTGGTGAAGGGGGATAACAAAGCACAGGGAAGAAACGGAAAAATTGAACAAGTTGTGTCTGTGTTTGTATCCTGAATGAGAGAGCAATTATTCATGAATTCTTACCAGGGATGCCAACTTTTAACTTCATATCAACAAATTTCTAAAAAAATAGGTTTTCTTGGTAGATTTTTCTTCAATAACTAAATTTAATACATATTAAACTTTCTAGTATAATAATGAATTAAGATAATGAAGAACAATAAACAAGCAATTAAACATTTCAAAAGTTCGCGTAATACTGTTTTTTAATTGCTAGATGTAAAGAAGATTAAGACCTCTGAAAATATTCAATTTGAGATTAAATTAAAATCTTACATATTGGAAAGCAATGACAGTTAAATCTTCAATAATATTGATCACTGCATATACTGACGAATCTGTAAATTATTTACACTTATCTTATGATTACTTAAATGTTTTTTGAGATCGGATATATTTTTTTAAATTGATGTTTTTTAAATTGAGCTAAGAAATCCATAAAATCAAATTTTTTAGCAAATTATTTATAAAATTGCAAACTCTCTTCAGCTACCGAAGTTTGTCAAATGATACCATTTTTTCTTTTATTTTTCATAAAAAGTGGACGTGATAGAAAACTAATTTCGCCTATCTAAATCCAATACACTCTGAAATGCACAACTGCAAATAAAAATAAACAACTAAGGGTATATACTTATGTATATAAATCATGAATAATAAAATCAACAATGCCCAAAATTGATTCCCACATTTAACAACTGCGGCAACTCTTACTCAGAAGTTTTGACATTTCATAAATAAAATCAGTTTTTTCGTGATTTCTTCATTTTTCGACGATATTTTTTGAGACCGTAAGTTACATATTATTGTCGCATAAAAAACCACTAATATTAAGTGTATTTGTATGGTGTGGATGCAGTGAAAGTGCTGAAAATTCTATTTAAAAATTTGAAACGGCGAACGTCAAAACAAAGTGCACAGTGTTCAACTGCCGGCAAAAACATAAATTTATTTCTAATGTGTAATATATTATTCTGCTTTAACTTTTCATTTAGATAAGCAAAGTTAAATAAAATATTAAATATAAAACATTTGGTTCAGCATGACCTAAAATAAAAGAACATTGTTTAATTTGAATCCGAAGTGGAGTGTAACTTTTTTATGCAAATATGTAGACGGAGAATCACAATGCCTTGTATGTGAAAAACGTGTGGTGTGTAAGGTTTTTAACATAAAGAGACATTATGAGCTGCACAGGAGTGAATATGATGAATATGTAGGAGAAGAAAGGAAAAGTATATACAAATCCTTAAGTCTAAACGAAGAGCCCGTTCGATGTGCCAAATTACAGAAGGTCGGAAAAATTCAAATTATTAAAATTTTTTTTTAATTTCTTAGGAAAGCGAAGATTACGTTGTAGATGCAAAGCGTGCAACTTATGAAATCGCGTTAAACCTTTCTTTTGAGAATCGTGCATTTTCGGATGGCGAATTGGTGAAGTCTTGTATATTATGTATTTGACAAAAGTACAGATATATCTGACATAGCCCAATTAGCGATTTTTATCCGAGGAGTTGATGCCCACCTAAATATATGTGAAGAACCTTTGGACATTATTCCAATGAAAGGGACGACTAAAGGTGAAGATTTATTTCAATGTGTTAATGAATTTACTGAACGCATGGGTGTATCATCATGGCGAAAAGTGGTTTGCGTTGCCACCGATGGTGCGAAATCCATGAGCGGCTGCAAACAAATTTCTCTAATAATTTTTGTGTATTTTGTCATACTGTGCGCATTGCCATATGCGTGTGATTTGAATTTGAGAGCAACTAAGTACTCACCAACAATACCCACTCTGCTATGATAATTTCCTCAATGTTTTTTGAAAAAATCCTCTATTTTTTTAATGGAAACATGTATGAAATGTCCTTTTTAACAAAATAAAATGTATAACATGCATTGCTTAAATAAAACATGGCTGGTTGAGATTACTGTTCGCTGTTGTGACCAGCATTCTTTAAAAAAATGCACTAACATAAAAACATACGATATACATATGTACATACTTATATGTAAACGAAGACAATTTTTTCATTCAGAAAAATATACACCGATTGTCAGTACAAATTTTTCTCCACATAGTTTAGCAACTATGAAACTTTGACATGCGAATGTTCAAACTTCTTGATTATAAAATCGCCTATGCTTCTTGATTACAAAAATTATAAAAGTAAATAAAATAAAAATTTGCAAAGATGATGTTAATATTCAAAGAAGCGTTTCCAATAAAAAAACCAAAAGCATTTTATTATTTAATATGAACGATCAACACTTCGAAATCCCCTAACATGGAATGAAGTACCCTTTTCTGGTAACTTTGCTATTGGCAAAGCTTCACTCTCTTTTTACAAACACATATGCGTTGCTCAGAAGTGATTAATATACGTACACGCCTATTGCTTACCCTTCTGATGTAAGTTTGTCGCCCCCCCATCTAGCACTTTGCTAGCATGCTCTGCTGCGAGCGTGCCACTCTGCTGCCCGTCCCTACAATAAAGGGTTAAGGGTAGTCAGAGAACCGAAAAAATCATGATTTGCAATAACTTTTTTTCTGGTCAATTGCTCTCTTTTACAAAAATAAAAACATAGCATTAATACATCTTGTTTCAACTTGACTTTAGTAAAAATTCAAAAAAAAGTTAATAATTGTAAAAGTTATCGCTGTTTGTGTGCACCCCGTTTCTCCAGAAGTCCCTTGCGGTGATCAATCAATCAATCCGTCAAGAGAAATTAGTTTTGTTAATAGATAATCTAGTGTCTGATCGAAGTTTTGTTTTTCAAAATTAACAATATGGCGCCCTCAGGAAATATTTTTCAGTTTTTCGAAAAAAAACGACAATTAATTGTAAAAAAAAAATCGAAATTTTTTGAGACAAAAATCCTTCGATCAGGCACGAGTTGATATGTTTTTCAAATGCAGTATAAATTTTATTGAAATCTACCAAGCGGTTTTTAAGTTACAGTGATCACCAATTCAAAAAACATAGTTTTGAGTAAAACGCATTTAAAGTTTTGCTAATACGCTCCGCAGCGCTCTTTGTTAATTGTTGAATAACTCGAAAGGTATTTGCCGGACTAACTTCAAAGTTTCACACAATATTTTTAAATTAATATTTTTTAAGAAAATACAAAAAAATCCAATTTTTTGAAATTTCTGACTACCCCTAGCTCCATAAGTATGTACATCTTTGAATAAACCAAGCCCGATTGGGCATTAAAATTTCAACGCAATATTTTTGACGCGTGCAGCTGGTTTGCAAGTATCGGGTGTACAACTAATTAATTTCGTATTTGTTACTAACCTCATATCTATTTATGTACTCAATATTTTGACAGTGACAGCTATTCTACGTTAAAGCACGCCAAAAAATCTAGTAAATTTGATATGTCACAGTGAATATTAGTAAACACACACAATTTTTTATTACAGTCAAAATGTCAAATAACGTTCCACCAAACAGCATTTGCGGGGAGGTTTGCTTTTGTTCCTCAATTTAAAGAAAAGTGCAACAGAAGCACATCGTTTACTCTCAGAAGCTTATCCTGAATCTGCTCCAGCGGTTAGAGTATGTCAGCAGTGGTTTGCACGATTTAAAAGTGGTGATTTTGACACAGAAGACAAAGAGCGATCAGGTCCATCAAAAAAGTTTGAAGACGAAGAATTGGAAGCATCACTCGATCAAGATCCATGTCAAACTCAAGAAGATCTTGGAAAACCATTGGAAGTCACTCAACAAGCCATTTCTAAACGTTTAAAAGCAACCGGATACATTCACAAACAAGGGAATTGAGTGCCACACGAATTGAAGCCCAGAGACGTTGAGAAACGATTTTGCATGTCTGAAAGGTGCTTAATCGCCACAAAGAGAAATCGTTTTTGCATCGTATTGTCACTGGCGATGAAAAGTGGATTCATTACGACAACCTAAAGCGTAAAAAATCATATGTGAAGCCAGGCCAACGAGCCAAATCGACACCAAAGCCGAATATTCATGGTTTGAAGGAAATGATCTGTATTTGGTGAGATCAGAAGGGTGTACTGTACTATGAGCTGTTAAAATCGGGCCAGCCGATCACGGGAGAGCTATACAGGCAACAATTAATACGTTTGAAGCAAGCAATAGCCGAAAAACGGTCAGAATGGGCTATCAGACACGATAAATTGATTTTCCATCATGACAATGCTCGGCCACATGTTGCAGTACCGGTCAAGAGTTATTTGGAAAATACCGGATGGGAAATTCTACCTCACCCGCGTTACAGCTCAGACATAGCTCCTTCTGATTACCACTTGTTTCGGCCGATGCAGAATCACCTTTCTGGAATACGGTTCACCAATGTTGAAGGTATTAAAAAGTGGCTTGATGACTTTCTCGGCGCAAAAGATGAGAAGTTTTTTTGGGATGGAATCCATAAATTGACTGAAAGATGGGAAAAAGTTGCCGCTTCACTTTCACTTCACTTTTATACTTAAATAAATAGTTTTTTTTTAACAAAAATATGCGAAGTTAATTAGTTGTACAGCCAATATTGTGCAAGGTGGCGCAAAATTAATCATCCAATATTGTTTTTAAATCATTCTTTTATTATGCTTTTGGGAAATTTTTACAAGTTTTTCATCTTACAGGATTTTTTAATGTTGTGGAGCATATCACCAAATTTACCATATTTCGCATATATTTTTTGCAAACTCTTCTGAGCAACGCATCTACCGTGTAAACAAAGAGTTGTGTGTAATTATAAAATATTTTATTAAAAATTAATATAATTTTATGGCTATACACTTTATAATGTTTATACAAATAATAGAAAATTTAGTGTGAAATATAAAAAAAAATAAAAACAAGAAAAGAACGAAAATAGTTAACAGCTGCTGGAGTTGTTAGTTGCAAAAATGGTGATTGTAAAAAATATCACAAAAAAGCAAATGCATTTATACTTACATATTATTAATTAATACTCGTACACGAGGTGTGTTCAAAAAATAAGGTAATTTTTAAATTTCCCTGGCTGCGTACGTTCGACTTTTGATTATTATTATTTTTTTTGTTTGTTGGTGCACCCATCTCGAAGCTATGTTCACGGTTTCAGTAATATTAGTTTATTTGTGAGGGGCATAAATGAGACAAGTGTTTTGCCTGTTCGGCGATTTTCTGCTACCGAAAAAAATGGATCAAAGAAGTTGCATAAAATTGTGTGTAAAAAATGGAATTTAGTGCTCAAAAATACTTGAAATGTGGACAGTGGCATACGGTGAGAGTACTCTGAGCCAAAAAAATGTTGACTAGTGCTACAAGCTTTTCACAGAAGGTCGAGAAGATGTGAATGACGATGCTCGCTTTGGACGCCCCGGCACATCAACAACCGATGAAAATGTTGAGAAATTGAAGAAAATTGTTATGGAGAATGGTCGAATCACAAGTGGAGAAGTTGCTGAGAATCGCGGCATATCGATTGCCATGTATTATTTCCGGAAATTTTGAGCGTGCAGCGTGTGGGAGCGAGGTTCATTCCAAAATTGCTGAATTTTGACCAAAAAAAATGTCGGAAGAGCATCGCTCAGGAATTGTTGAATGGCGTCAATGATGATCCAGACTTGCTTAAAAGGGTCATAACTGGTGGCGAATCATTTTTGTTTTTTTGTTTTGTGTGGTGGATGAGGTAGAGTTCAAAATGCCTTCGCACTTACAGCGACCGTCGTCTACTGCGTCATGTGGTGTGGCCACTAAAACGATCACTCCTCTACTTCTGGGGAGACACCCTTTCCCGGAACTACTTTCTATATTACTTCGGGAGGGCCCAGAACGGCATCCATAAAGGACCAATTCTATTCACCCACGTCTGGATCCACCATATGGCTACAAAACTTTCATGCTATAGGCTCGTTTTCTTGTGCCTGTGTCTGTGAGGCTTCGGTTTATTGCACTGTGTCTTTTTCTTCGTAGTACGATCTCGATGTATTTCTCTACCGCATTCCAGCTGTCCTCGCGTTCGAGCATTTTGCTGATTATGTTGCTCGGCGCGATGGTCCCTCACAGCATTTCTTTCCGTGAGCCATCTGTTACAACTAAAAAACCTGTGTTCAGCGTCATCGCTCCGCACTACGCAGTATATTCACTTGGAATCGATTACCTAGCCCATGGTATATGTATCTCCGAAAGTCTCCGTGGCCCGAGAGGAACTGAGTTAAGAAGTAGTTCTCTTCCTGAAGTTCTTTTGGACCCATTTGTCAATTGGTGGTGTCCTATCGGCTTTGCTACCGCAGCATGGTTTGGCATCTCCGTTCAGAGAAGCTAATGATGACGTGTTTCTTCTTGGAGCCCCACGCATCCATTCCTTCCCGAACCGTAAGGCCGACGGGTATTTGCCCGCTGATCACTAAAATTGCTGCACAAATGCTGCCGTACAGGGGAATTGAGCTTGTGGCCGCCATAATTAGCTTTCTTTTGCTCTGTGTTGGCCCACCGATGTTTGCCATTAATTTACTTAGCATACCCATGACCTTTGCTGCTTTGGTAGCCGCATGCCGTATCTGGGACCAGAAAGTAAGAATGCAGTTAAGTTGAATTCCTAAGTATTTCATTACTTTTTGAGTTACTAGGGATGTGTCGCCTATTTACATGCAGACCTCGAGTGGCATGTGATCTTGTGTCATAAGGATGACTTCGGTTTTATATTTCGCGAGTTCTAGGCCGTGGTCCTCAAGCCATATTTGCGTTCTTATCATGACTTGGTTCAGCTTCCTTCTAGCGTCCTCAGTGTCCCGATCTGGTATTGCAGCCACTATATCGTCCGCGTATCCCACTAGATACGTATCTTCTGACATTTCTATGCTCAATATCTCATCGTAGCTCAGATTCCAGAGATCGGGACCGAGAATAGATCCTTGAGCTACGCTAAACGTTATCGCTTTTGTTTTTTGGCCATCTGGTCTGTCGTACAGCAGTTCACGCTCACTTCACGGTACCTCTGGAGAATCCTTAGCAGGTATGCAGGTATTCAAAACCTTTCTCATAGCGCCTTTATAATGTCTATCCGTCGTAGACTGTTAAAGGCGTTTCGTACATCAAGCCGTGCCAGGACGGTCATGCGGTTCGGGTAGTGGCGTTTGCGTTGAGTGCTGCGTCAACTGTTGATTTTCCACGTCGGAAACCGTATTGCCTTGCTGAGTAAGTAGGTCATAACTAATATAAGGTGGCGCAAAATAAATAAAAAAATTATTTTAACCCTGCAGTAGTCGCGCGGTCTACATATGTAATCCACCATTGTTAAATTTTAAATTTTTTGAAAATAGTGCATCGATTTCATCGGAGATTTTTGCTACTTGTCACTAACAAATAGAGAGTCACTCTCAGTGTTCCGCTGTTAATTGTCGCATGCAGTTGTGTCGCTAGAGTTTCGTGAAATTCATGGTCTACGTATGTATGCCGCGCGACCGATTACGTAAGTATTTTAAATTAGGTTTTATGCTAATAGCTAGTTATACTTTGTAAAGAAAAGTGGACTTTTGGCATACTTTTTCATTTTACAATTTTGTGGAACTTTTCTGATAATATTTACATATGTATGCTACTCTGATGAAATGACTTTGGACAAACAACTCTTTTCCTTCAGAGGGCGTTGTTCTTTCCGGCAGTATATTCCAAGTAAACCTGCTAAGTATGGACTGAAAGTTTTTGCACTTGTAGATGTTCATTACCCATACACATATAACTTAGAAATTTACGCCGGCCAACAACCCGAAGGTCCATTTCGGTTAAGCAACGAGAGATTTGATATCGTGATGAGAATGGTGCAATCAATTTTGAATAGACATATCAATATTACTATGGACAATTGGTTTTCCTCTCTGAAAATAGCAAAGCAATGATTTGATAATGGAATTACAATGATTGCTACCTTTCGAAAAGATAAAAGAGAAGTTCCCCGGGAATTTAGAATAGCTAGAGGCAATCCAATATGCTCCTCAAAATTTGGATTTCACTCTCCATATACTCTGGTTTCTTATGTACTAAAAGCCAACAAAGTGGTAATAGCCATGTCTACAATGCACAACGATACAGCGAATGATTCTGACACCGGAGATCAACGAGAGCCGGAAATAATAACATACTATAATCGCACTAAAATGCCGTTGATCTGGTTGACAAGATGTGTTCTCTTTATGACGTATCTAGGAATTCGAGAAGGTGGCCGCTGACTAAGTTCTATAATCTTGTAAACCTCAGTGCTCTCAACGCATTATGCATTTACACTGCAAACAGTAACTATGAATCTGTCAAAAGGTGTGATTTTCTCATAGACTTAGCCTTGTCTTGGATGAAACCACTGGCTCACCAAAGATTAACACTTACCACGCTACCTAGAACACTGACATTTAAAAGAAAAGACTTCCTGGATCTTCCACAAGTTGTAACTCATCAAGGTCCAACGCATAATAACTACGTCGGTCGTTGCTACGATTGTGGAAGGGCCCGTAATGAAAGCACCCCTAAAGTGTGTAACGCTTGCAATAAACGCATTTGTCCTAATCATTCCAAGACTGTATGTTCGTCATGTTTCGAAAACAATTAAAACATCTCAATTATCTTCTGGTTATTTTATATATATTTTATACTTTTGTGAAGTATCTTAATTTTTTGTTAAAAAATGAAGTTTTGGTTTTTATTTATTTTATGTAAGAACAGAAAGTTTATTTATGTTATTTTTGATTAATATTAATAAATGAAACAATAACAAGAATATTTAAAACAAAAGCAATGGAAGAATTAAATATTTATCTTTCGTATTTTTAATTTTAAAATGGATTACATATGTAGACCGAGCGACCAATTACGCCAGTTTCAGGGGCGCGACTACTGTAGGGTTAAATGATGAAAATTTTTAATTTTGGTATTGAGGCGCTGTTACACTTTCGTCCTTATTTTTATCGCTTTTATTTTTCCAAAATGAAAATTGGCTTTTGAGCAAATCTATAAGTTCTCAAAAAATGTTTTGCTTAATGCTGCCATTTGTCCGGTCATTTGCATATTTTGAAATGTCTTTTTAACTATAAGAAGTATGAAGTGGGAAAAAATGTGGCGACATTACTTCGACTGATTAATTTTTTCATCGAAGTTATCTTATCCTTCGCACAGTCAATACTCTCTCTCGAAATTGCAGTATTGCCTAGTTTTGGGAAATAAAAAAGCACTAAAGTGCCTATTTAAAGAAAAGGAATTACCGAAATTTATTAAATTACTTTAAGAACTTTGTGAGCATAACAAATTACCTTTTCTGTGTGCGTTTTTTTAAATAATTGTTTTATGGTTATGTTCAATAGACTATGGCGAAAAATTCCTTAGAAAAAAACACCAAAAAATACTCCTTTTTAAAAAAGGTGGTTATGGTTTCTTCAGCATTATCTGGTATTTTTTGATTTTTTGTTCTACTATAATTACATTTCTATGGCTTTAATTCCTATTCCGTAAATTCAAAAGCTTTTTCAAATTTATGAATAGATTTTAAATGTTCAGAAGAGTTGAAAGAAGTAGATCCAATATTCTTGCATAACCTCAAAAGGAGCAAAAAATGAGGTTTGCACTTTCAATTCATCAAATTTTATAAAAATCAAAAATTATTAAAATTAATTAAAAACCAAATAATTATTTTAGAATTTTTATTGAGTTTGAATGAGAACTAAATTTTCATAAAAAAAATTACAATATTAAAATTAATTAAAAACCAAATAATTATTTCAGAATTTTTATTGGGTTTAAAAGAGAACTAAATTTTCATAAAAAAATTATTAAAATTAACTAAAAACAAATAATTTTTTTAGAATTTTTATTGAGTTTGAATGAGAACTAAATTTTCATAAAAAAATTACTAAAATTAACTAAAAAACAAATAATTTTTTTAGAATTTTTATTGAGTTTGAATGAGAACTAAATTTTCATAAAACAAATTATTAAAATTAACTAAAAAACAAATAATATTTTTAGAATTTTTATTGAGTTTGAATGAGACAAAAATTTTTATAAAAAAATTATTGAAACCAATTAAAAAAGAAATAAATTTTGTAGAATTTTTATTGAGTTTGAATGAGAAGAAAATTTTTATAAAAAAAATTATTAAAACCAATTAAGAAAGAAATAATTTTTTTAGAATTTTTATTGAATTTGATTGAGAAGGAAATTTTCATTAAAAAAATTATTAAAGTTAGTTAAAAAACAAATAATTTTTGTAGAATTTTTATTGAGTTTGATTCAGAACTAAATTTTCATAAAAAAATTATTAAAATTAACTAAAAAACAAATAATTTTTTTAGAATTTTTATTGAGTTTGAATGAGAACTAAATTTTCATAAAACAAATTATTAAAATTAATTAAAAAACAAATAATTTTTTTAGAATTTTTATTGAGTTTGAATGAGAACTAAATTTTCATAAAAAAAAGCATTAAAATTAACTAAGAAACAAATAAATTTTGTAGAAATTTTATTGAGTTTGAATGAGAAGAAAATTTTTAAAAATTAATTAAGAAAGAAATAATTTTTTTAGAACTTTTATTGAGTTTATTGAGAATGAAATTTTTATAAAAAAAGTATTAAAATAAATTGTAGAATTTTTCAGATCATCATCAATGAGAAGGAAATTTAAAAAAAAGTACTAAAATTTATTAAGAAGCAAATGAGAAGGAAATTTTCTTAAAAAAATTATTAAATTACTTAAGGAACAAATAAATTTATTTGAGTTTTTATTGAGTTTCATTGAGAAGAAAATTTTCATAAAAAAAGAATTAAAATTAATTAAAAAATAAATAAATTGTCAACCGCATCCACTGCCTACCGCGTGTCAAAAAACATCAAACTAAGTAGTGCTTGCCTCATTACAAGCCGTTTCGGAATGATAACGGTAAACGCATATTGTGTTGAACATATCCTGTCATTCATTCACCACCATTACCATTACCACTACCATCGCCACGCACTTTTCACCACTCTAAGTGGTTTTTCATGGTATTTGTTGTTGGTAATGCTCGGGTCCTTTTTAACCAGTAAAGCATTTGTACTTGTTTTATTGACCGGATTTTAATTTGTTTTCATGTAATTTACAGCATTTCAAGGGACTATAGCCTCGTTTCGAATGTTGCAAGTAAATCGCAACGTACCTGGAAGTGATAAATACGTACGTAAGAACACGCCCAGCAGATATCATATTAATGAGTGGCAACTGAAGCACACACACACACACACATGCACACTCGGCGGTTCAGCGCCATACAGGACGTCGGCGGTCATTTGTGCGGATTTAAGGTTGAGCTGTGGCCAACTTTTCGTCCGCGTAAGCTGTTTGGCGTGGTTCCACAAACACATACTCATACACAAGCTATGTAGATAGTAAGTATAAGTACACACATAAGCACACACACACACGCACATAGATGGCGTCGTTGCTTGTAATTTGTTGCGCTGCCGCTGTAGTTGCTGCCGGCAATTATTTTTAAATCAATTTTAAAATGTTCGAAAAAGAAATTACGCGCTGTCACTTTAATCACATTCGCACACGCACACACACACGCACACTTATATAGATAGGGACAAGCAAATAAACACCATATGCATTTGTATTTTTAAAATGTAATGCATTTTATGCTGGTGCTTGTTTTTCTTTCTCACCGTCCTGTCGTCGTTTATTTGCTTATTTTTATAGACTGAGCTTCGTCTGTTTTTTTTTGCTCTTTGTTTTTTTTCGTCGTTTTTTCATTTGCCATTCTGTTGAAGTAAATGTGGTTTTTGCGCTCATCATTAATTTTACGGTTGTTGTAAGTTTCCAGCAATCATGTAAGGTAATAATTTTGCGCTTATTCATGAATAATTAATGTTTATTTATTTTAATACGTGCATATATGCACACGCATATGCGAATATAATATGAAAACACACACACACACATACACATATGCATGTAGTTGAATATATTGGAGCATACATTTTCATTTGCGTATATTGTTAATTAAACACTGTCATTGGTTTACGTAAATTTGAAGATTTATTTACTTAGCGAAATTGGCGAAACACCGCATGCGCTCACACATACACGCATTCACGCAAGCACACATGCGAGGTGTGTTCGAAAAGTAAGGAGACTTTGGCCTTTGACTAGTATGCAGCTACATACGTCTTAATAAATAAAATTGAAAAACAAAAAAAAACAAAAAACAAAAACAATCAGAAAAATATTAAACAAAGTTCTTCTGTATTCTTATTCGCTTACGATTGTATAGCGATCACAGAATATTTTATATTTTTTGTTTCCTAACTACATCACTCAAAACATACAGGCTGCACCATCTTTTATATTGGTATAAAAACATTGAATAACTTTGAAAAAAAAACAACTGATTTGTATAAGTGAGGCATTTGTATTTGGTTTAGTTATTTGCAATTTATTAAGGGGGGGGGGGAAATTTTTTTTCTTCACTCATCTTATAGTAAATCATTGCAAGAATGTTGTGTCAAAATTTTAAGTGGATCGGAGCAGAACTCTCAAAGTTATACCCTTTGTAGGCACTCTACCTCGAATGCGGAGCATCGATAATTTTTCAGAGTCATTTTTTCAAACGCGTTTTTCCCGAAACGACTTCTTAAAAGTCGGTGCCAATCACAACTCCGAAACTATTCAACCGATTCTTTTCAAATTTGGCACACGTTTTCTAAATCAAAAATACCTGCCCCCCCCACTGTTTTTTTTTATATTTTTTTTTTTAAGGTTGTTTTTCACTTACAAATATGGCGAAATTTTTCGCCAAAAATGCTCGTTTTACGTTTTTTTGCCACCAAAACTACAAAAATGAAAAAAAAAAAAAATTTATTAATGGGGGGGGGGGGGGGGAGCATTACGTCATACTTTAACTGAAAAATTCGACTTTTTTAGTTTCAGATGATTCTACGACGAATGCCGATTGGCACCGCAGAGCACCTCTCGAAAAACATATCTCCAAAAAAACTCTGTCATGGGCTTATTTGTCAATATTTTATTATTAATATTTTTTAAAAACTTATTGAAAAGATGTACAATAACATGCAACTGATTTTATTAAAGTATCTTAAGCCATATTTCTGTAAAAAATTCAAAAAAAAAGTGTTTTCTTTTTAGCGCTAAACCCTACCACCCCCTTAAAACTATTTTTTGAATACAATATCAATCAAGTGGCCACCTTTATTAGCAATCACAAACTGCGAATCTTTTTTCTGTATTTGTCATCACCCTGTCAAGCATTTCGGGTTGTATAGCTTCGATTTCGGCACGAATGTTTGCCTTAAGGGGGGCCTCTTATCAGTGGCTTCAAAACACGGTGTTTTTTCTCAATTTTTTTTCGAGGTGAAAAAAGCGACACACAGGAATAATCTTTTGCATTTATTTCAAGGCATGATTGAAGAGTAATAAACAATTTTTTAACATACATAAGAAAAACCAAATGCGGACATCTGAGGGATCTCGCGCAGCTTCTTGTTGCGCGCTAGTAAAACGGCGTGTAAGATTACGGTCGTAGTTTTCACCTGAAACACAAAAGAAAAAAATTGTCCTATTTAGAAGGCTTGCCCGCATAGGTATAATAGACTACTCTTGTAACAGGTGGCGCTAAAGTAATCCTCCTATCAGAAAATGCTATAAATTTTGCGATTGGCCCCTAATGTCAGTTCTGTTTTGACATTTGTGTAGTAAACACATGCGAAATACACGTTAATAAACAACGTTACGTTACACTGCTCCAGAACGCGGAATATTGCTGACTATTTATTTGACCAATAATCGGTCGGTGACTTTGGCACAACGTGAATTTCGTCGCAGATTTCCTCGCCGTCCAACGCCTACTAGTGAAACAACGCGACGTTTAGCCGCTCGCCTCGAAGAGACTGACATAACACGAGATGCTGCCAGACGTGGCAGACCCCGGAGTAGCCGTTCTGCAGAGAATATTGCTGCTGTAGCCGAGGATGTCATGGAATGGTGGATGAATGGATGACCAGACGACGTGCCACGCAAATGGGTATCAGTCGACGTTTTTTACAGCGAATTTTGGTACAAGATTTGAAGATGTTTCCGTACAAAGTCCAGACGGTGCATCAGCTGTTAGCTGCTGACCGCCAATCGCGTCTAACATACGCTCAAGCCATCCTTAATCACCACCAAGAGGAAGATGATTTTTCATCAAAAATAATCATGAGTGATGAGGCCCATTTCCATCTTAGCGGGCACGTAAATAAGCAAAATTTACGCTTCTGGGGAACTGAAAATCCGCGTGTAACCCACGAAGAGCCATTACACCCACTCAAAGTCACTGTATGGTGTGCTGTTTTCGCTGGAGGAGTCATCGGACCTTTTTTCTTCGAAGACGTTGCGGGCCAAACGGTTACTGTGAATGGTGGGCACTACAGAGCAATGATCAACGAGATGAACACACTGCACGTGCCACAACCGATATGCTAAAGGATGCCTTTCCCGGGCGCCTAATCTCCCGTTTTGGCGATTTGCACTCGCCAGCAAGATCGCCTGATTTGACCGCTCCAGACTTCTTTTTGTGGGGCTTTTTGAAGTCGCGGGTTTATGTCAACAAGCCTCAGACTCTTGCAGCTCTTAAAGACAATATCCGTCAAGAATGTGCGGACCTATCGCCGGAAGTTTTGGCCAAAGTGATGGAAAATGCCATAAAAAGGGCTCAAATGGCATTCAACTGTGGCGGCGGCCATTTACATGACATCATATTCTCGACTTGATGTAAAAAAAAAATTAAAAGACCAAATAAAAATAATCCACAAGAAGAATCAAAGTTTTTCATTTTTTTTTTTAAATTACAGCCAAAAAACATCGCAAGGTTACTTTTGCGCCACCTTGTATAAAAATATGAAAAAATGAACACACAATTAATTATTGAAAAAAGTGTTTTTTTCGCTTTTTTTTCAAAAAAGGTGTTAAGTAACATTAAAAAATGGATTTTTTTTGTATTTTGTTAGTTAATTAGTTGCACATTTTAATTATCTTTATATAGATTATCAGTTTGAAACGATAACTTTCGTCGTTTTTTTTTCTTACACGCCATTTTCAAAAACATGGTTTTAAGAAAACGTGTTTCAAAGTTTTCAGAAGGTAGACAGTATACTCACACGAGGGACGGTACACAGGCCTGTAACTCCGAAATCACTTTGAATCGATGTAGATGTCGCCTCGTTTTGACACTAGACGTCCCGGGAATTTTCGTTGCAGAAATTCAATTGTTACATTCGCAGTGTGGCATGGCGCACCGACTTGTTTAAACCAGTAACCGTCTAAACCTTTCTCACGCATTTGCGGGCAGACATAATGAGCCAACATCCATCGATATCGGTGTCCATGGACCGTTTGGTTTTCTCGGTAAAAATATGGCCCAATGATGGTTTTGGCGCAAATGGCGGCCCAAAAAGTTATTTTCCGGTCATGCAATTGCGTTTCATGGATCTCGTGTGGATTCTCAGTTCCCCAAATGCGGCAATTTTGTTTATTCACGCCGCCAGAGAGGTTAAAATGTGCCTCGTCCGTCATTTAAATTTGCTTCCAAAAATTGGGTTCTGTGTCAACCATTCGTGCGGCTGTTTGGCCGTATTCCAAGCGACGTGAATGGTCTGTCGGCAAAATTCTTTGTGTCAATTGCCCTTTATACGGAAACAAATTTAAATCATCCTTTAAAATGCGCCGCATTGTGGATTCACTAACGCCAAAATGCTGAGCGCGACGAAGATACGACACTATTGGCTCCTGGGCAACGCTCTCCCTTACAGCTTCAACAAGTTCACTGGAACGTCTTGGTCGTTGATGGACGGCATGTTGACAATCTCCTACTGTCCTCTGCTCAAACAAATTCGACACCAAACGACGAACAGTATTGTCAGACGGTACCTGTTTGCCGCGATACTTTTTGCGATATGCGCGTTAAGTTAGAACAATGGAACGACTATTCTCGATGTTCACTATTTCAGCGCGTTGTTTCGGTGCAAAGCGATCCATGGTTGTAATTATACTCAATTGACGTATCGAAAACATGTATGTTGAAGTCGATCGGTTGGTAAATGACAAAGTTATTCAGCGTTTATATACTGACATAAGATGGCGCACTCTGTATTAATTTATATTGTTTACAATTTCTTTATAAATATCTCTGTTTTTAGCTGCATCTCATAATCCTGCAACATTGCATATGCCCGTCCAATGATAACCAACGCATCGCTTCCCTTCAATTTTTCCTTCCAATATTAATTGTAACATGTGGCATTTGGTGTTTCTCATGATATGCCCAAGATAAGCTGTGTTGTGACGACGTTTTGTTGTTTGTAGAAGTTCACGTTCGAGATTAACTCATCGTAGAAACTGTAAGTTAGAAACCAGATCGGTCCATAGAATTTTCGAAATTAGCCTAAAAATCTGCATTTCCGAGGCCTGGATTCTGTTCATGTCAGAGACTTTGAGTGCCCAACATTCCATGCCATATAAGAGCACAAACCACACATAACAACTCACAAAACGAATTTTAAGATTCATGTCGAAGTCATGGCAGCTTAAGATCTTTCTAAATTTGCAAAATGTAGATTGAGCCATTGGCTCTTGCCAACAAGTGCTACTTTGGACTAAGTAGGCAATTGAGTAGTAAAGTCCTTTCTCGACGAACAAAACTAGCACTCCACAAGGCTCTCATCATGCCCGTCCTAACGTATGGCGCAGAAGCGTGGACGATGACAACATCCGATGAAGCGACGCTTGGAGTGTTCGAGAGAAAGATTCTGCGTAAGATTTTTGGACCTTTGCACGTTGACAACGGCGAATATTGCAGGTGATGGAACGATGAGCTGTATGAGCTTTACGACGACATAGACATAGCGGAGCGAATAAAGATCTAGCGGCTACGATGGCTGGGTCATGTCGTCCAAATGGTTGCAAATGCTCCGGCTCTCAAAAAATTCGATGCGGTACCTGCTGGGGGTAGCAGAGGAAGAGAAAGGCCTCCTTTGCATTGGAAAGATCACATGGTGTCTCCAACTGGCGCTGGTTAGCACGAGAAAGAAAGAACTGGATCGCTTTGTTAAACTTGGCCAAAATCGCGTAAGCGGCTATCGCGCCAATTAAGAAGAAGAAGTGTAGATCAAGCCATCTCCATTCTGGTTTTTATTTCGGCTGATGTGTCCCAATTTTCATTCAACCGGCATCCACGTTATTTGAAATTTGAAACTTTTTCTGTTTTCACATTATGAACCATCAGTGTTTGATTAGTGCCTGCTCCTGCGTGACTCCTGTAATGTCAATTTTAAGACCCTAATTTTCGATGTGATGAACAACTTTATTTAATATCGTTTGTAAATCGTTAAAGCTATCTGCTAAAAGTGTGGTGTCGTCGGCGTATCTAATGCTATTTATAAGCACACCATCAACTTTAATGCCTTCATGTGAATCCCAAAGAGCTTCATGGAAGATTTTCCTCGCATAGATATTGAAAAGGAGGGGTAATAATATGCATCCTTGCCTAACGCCTTTAAGAATGAGGATTTCTTGTGATTTTTCATTGTCAACATTAATTACGGCAATCTGGTTCCAATAAAGGTTCCTTAAACATCGCAACTCTTTTGTGGCAATATCGAGTGATGGCCAGATGTTAAATAGCTTGTCATGTTGCGATGTGTCTTTGCAATTTTGGACAACAACATGGACACAAAACAGTGCTTCACGAGTTCCCATGCCATTTCTGAAACCGAATGGCGTAGGTCCGTCCCATGGCTACTTCACATATTTTATAAATTCCGTTACGTATAACTTTTTAAAAAATTTGTAGTGAGTGATTCATGATACTTATTAGCCCATATGGCTCGAAAACTAACTTCTCAACCTCTTTCGCGGTTATATCTGAGGATCTACAAGTTCTGAGAAAAGGTTTGCTGCACAATCACTGCTCGACATTTAGTAGTGAAATCTTTGCTATATATCAAGCCGCTCTCCAAAAAGAAAGGTAAATTTTACATTTGTACCGACAGTCAATCTGCCATCGATGCCGGAAGAAATTTCAACAATAACAGTGTTGCAGTAACTCATGTTCGAGATTGTCAAGCAAACAAACAAATTTAAATTGATGTGGATACCAGGTCACTGCGGAATTAAAGACAATGAGTTCGCTGATTATGTCGCGAAAAGTGTTCATAAAGAACCGGCTCTGTATTTTGACCTTATGTAAAAAACTGACTTAAAACGTATAATAAGGCAGTACCTACATAACAAGGCTCTATTGAAATGGAATGAGTACTTTCATCACTACGCGACAATTAATCCCTTCAGAGTAATGCCTACCTATCCACCGGAGTCTAAACATGCAGACATTTTGTTGTTCTCACGACTTCGTTTAGGTCACACGCAGATCACTCACAGTTACTTGTTAAACTCTAGAGATGCATTCTGCTGTTTCTGTGGGTCATCTAGAACATCAGTAAAGCATATCCTAGACGAATGCACCCAGTTTACCAATACCAGGCGAAAGATTTTTGGCACAGCTCTCCCTTCACATCAAATGTAAATACTATATCTAACTTTCTTGTACTGTGTAACATAGCTCATTTAATTTAATATACCTATACTTAGACATATTTTATTTACTTGTATTACACATATATTCCTTATTTTAAATATAAGACTAGCAAATATTGTAATTAATCCTAGTTTATTGTAAAACCAGCTGATGGCCTTGAGTTGTGCTGTTTTTTTTTCTTGCTATTTTCTGTATATTCATATACTTAAAATAAAACATGATTCTGATTCTGATTAGCCCATATTCCTCACACTTTGCGTTGGATTTTTTTGACAATCTAATGAAAATAGATTTTAGTCAATGCTGTGCAAACTGTCCGGTATCGTAGATATGGTTAAAAATGTATGTAAATGTAAGTTATGTAAGCCTTTTTCGTCAATCAGTTTTAAAACTTCTGCAGTAATTTCGTCAGAGCCTGTTGCTTTGTTATCCTTTGAGGAATGTACAGCCTTTTCTATTTCCTCTAATGTAATGCTGTAACCAGTGACGTCTTTTGTTTGGTTAAAAGGTGGGCGATTGCCATTAAATAGATTACGGACATATCGTTCCCAAAGAACTTTCTTTTTATTTGAGTCTTTTATGACCTCATTCTTTTCATCCAGTAGCAGAGGTGTCTTCTTTTTAGAGTGAACTCCGCAAGTTTGAGCATTTTGTGCATATTGAAATCATCATGTACAGCTTGCAGCCAAACTTATTTTAATCAATTGTTTATCTCAACTCACAGTATAAACCACAGTTTTGGCCTTTCTATTCGGAACATCTATGAGAAATTTGTATGGAGTACTAGGTCTAGAGCCAAGATATTCACCTGTAGACTCTTCGGACACAGCTCAATAGGAAAGTGGAGCTCAGGTTGCACAGACTATATGACTCCACACTTTAGTTAGGAGAGAAGGTTTCGTACTACAATTGAAGAGGAGGGATGGCACAAAGGCATGAAGCCTGGAAATAGGACTTTTCACATCTACACAGACGGCTCTAAAATTTTGGACGGGGTGGGAACAGGCATTTACTGCTCAAAACTAGGGATTAGGCAGCCTATCAAGCTGCCAGACCACAGCAGTATTTTCCAAGCGGAAGTTTTTGCTGTCGGGAAAGCCGCGGAGCTAGCCTACACAAGAACAAGAAAGAACTTAATAACTGTGCGTTTGTCCGGCATTATTAAAAACTCGTTTTAAATGCCTGGGAGCCCCACTGTTTGAGGATCTGGAGGACGTCGCAAAAGCGGATCTCCCAGCTCTGCTTAGATTTGCCAAAAGCGTTGACATCCTACATGATGTCTACCTTCAGTATTCATAGAGGTCGGTCTCCATCTGGTATCGCTAGGGACCAAAAGGTCTATGCATGGCTTAATGCCAACCAGGCTAACCTAACCAAACCTAAGTCTAGAGCAAGATATAAATAGCTGGTCCTAGGAAGAACAAAAATATTTTTAGTTCTTTTAACTTTTTTTTAAATGGACGAAGATCCACAAAATGTTTCAACCTTTACGTAGTGCGATCTTAAAATATATTTTCTAAAATAAGTTTTGCTAAATTTTTTATCCTTATTGAATTATTTTAATAATTTATTATTAATTATTTCATTTACTAAATTACATTTTTAACGGGGGCAAACCTAATTTAGTAAATTGAATTAACTACCTTTTCAAACAGGTGGCAACCATCTTCAACAAAATTTACAAAATTAATCTTTCATAGATTTCTTTCCTGTGACACCCTCATTTCTGAAATTATTTTCCCTCGATACCCATAGTGAATTATTATAATTATTTATTATTGATTATTCAATTTACTAAGTTTATTTATTCAGAAGAAATATTTTTCATGCCCCTTCGATTTAACTAACTTAATAAATCGAGTGAACTACCTTTTCAAATAGGTGGCAACCATCTCCGAAAATATTTGACAGCCTTAGTAAATTTATTTTTTGAACAGGTGGCAACCCTAATTGAAAATGTTTTAAAAAATCTGATTATTTGCACCTCTTTCAGTCAAGTAATTTAATCAACAAATTGAATTAACAATCCTTTCAAACAGGTGGCAGCCATGTTTAAAAACATTTTCTAAAATAACCCTTGTTAGACTTATTTTATTTTACATAAAGGTATGTACAAAACTACTAGTCGCAATTACTCAATAAGCCGTGTAGTCTTCATCGTTGTCGAATATAGCGTGACATCTTCTCGGCATGCTTTGAAGCTAACTCGTCGACACAGAGGGCCGGATTTTGCGATCTTGACCCACGAGTTGCTTCAAACCGTGAACTATTTTTTCGGCAAGATGAGTTTTCATAGTTTCCCACACGTTTTCAATTGGGTTGGCGTCAGGGGACTGGGAAGGCTAGTCTGTTACTGCGACGCCATTTTTTGTTTTGTTGTTTCTCAATGTGTTTTTCTGAGAACAGTGGTTCTGATGATGTGGGTCGGTAAGATGTGTCCGTCTCCTTCAGTCGCCGTTCGATGGTGTTGATACTCACATCTATTCCCTTATTAGCAAGAACTCATCGTGCTTGGCGTAGTCAAAAAAAAGTTGGACGATCACTTTATCCTGCTTTTTTTGTCGTCACTCGCTTCAAGCTGCGCTCTGAAAAGTCATTAATATTTTTGTACATCTTATACCGCTGATTCCACATCACAACAAACCTTTTTGATTTTTTAATCCCTTTCGAATGCGTGCATAAAAAGTATATATAGTATATATAATAGATTTATAGCGAAAGTGTTAGGGTGCCTACTATTCCTGTTGATATAGTTTTTGCTAGTTCTTGATATCTCCTTTTTAACATTGGATATATCGAGCTCTTTATGTAATTCGTCATATTTCATATACCAAGGAGCACTTGCTAAGAGCCTTACAATTTTCGATTGATAACGTTAGAGTATTTAACATTTGGATGACTTGCTGTTCTCCAGACTGTTCTCCAGAGTGGCATAGCATAAGTCCAAAGCGGTTTAAATACTATTTTAGTAGTTACTTTTTTTCCAAGCTCAGTTGAGAATTATTTCAAAAAAGCCAGTACGATATCATTGTTCTGGTTTGTCCTTTAGTGGCTCTACTTTAGCCTTGATATGTACTTTCCATGCCTGCCTTCTATCAAGGCGTACACTAAGATGCTTAAGTGTCGTAGTTTGGGGAATTTAAATACCACACAGACTAACTTGAAGGCATTTTCCTCTTCTACTGAATTTAATTTTTAAACAGGCATCAATCCTTTTCAAAAATGTAGTATATTCGACATTAAGCTTTTTCAAACCTCTTTCGTTTGACACCCGTACTGGTATATTTCCCTTATTTCATTATTTTACTTGAATTTAACCACTTCATTCTAAACCTTTTTATTGATTTTGTTTATTTCGGAAGAAATCGGTTGAACGGGGCAGAAGTTGCGAGTGGCAGCAATGAGCAAACAAACCTTCTCCGTGGAAAAATAAATATATGTATATATACCAATTTTTAAAATAATTGGTCCAGTAGTTTCTGAGTTCATCGAGGACATACAGAAAACATTAATTTTTATATATAAAGATTTTCAAAAATAGCCTTATTTAGTTTGCCAGCTGCATTGTAATATTTGGCTAATCATATCAATTTTATTTAATTCTACTTTTTGACCAGGTGGAAGATCTCTTTAAATGGAGGATTTTTTTCAAATGAGGTCATGATCTAACTATTTGTGAAATTTCATGGATTTCCTTAAAGTCGTTTTCGCTTGATTGAGTCACAAACATTAAAACTCATATACCCACAACATTAAATGGTATTTATATTTATTTTATTAGTAGGCATTGAGTCTATGGTTACGCAATCAGTCTGTACAAATTATAACACCTCAATATCTTCTTTGCCCTCTTCAAAGCATATAAACTGCCTAGGTTAGATTAGGTTAGCTCAGCCAGGTTGCTTGTCTAAGGCAAGACACTCGATGGCCCTCAGGCCCATTGCGATACCTGCATTGGATTTCTGTCCCCTAATTAAGGGTTATAAATCACTTAGATCTTTTTAAGAAGGCCAAAGGTCCCTCAAGCGAGGCATTTTGCAAATTTTCCAAGCCTTCAAAGAAATAATCGCCAAGATATTTAGCACGGCTTCTTTGAAGTGCAAAACATTCACAGAGGAGGTGCTCCACGGCCTAAATTTTTTCTTTATCTTAACAACTCCTGCAGAAGTCATTGTGAGGTACATTCATTATACTGGCTAGGCTGCTGATAGTGCAGTGCCTTGTTATAACAGCTGTAAGGACGCTGGTAGTTGATCTGTTGAACCCAAGAAGACATTTTGTGCTTTTAAGATTCAGTTTTGGCCTGAGCGTTTCGAAGACCCTACAGTTAATAGTCAGATACCATTTTCTATTGGTTTCCGCGATTAGGCTCGAGTCAATTGCAGTATACAAATCATTTAGAGGAGTGTTAATGTCCCCTACTACTCGCTGGAGGTACACCTCAGAGCTTTTCCCTGCACACTAATCAGCTCTTTCATTTACCTCCATTCCAGAGTGGCGGGGACCCAACATAATGTGATGTTGTGTTGTTGGATAAGCGAGAGCGACCTCCTGCATTCTTTAATACATCTTGAATTGATGCGCGCTGAGATCAGCGCCTTGATCGCCGCTTGACTATCAACACAAATGGTAAGGTCTCCGGAGGTACATAAGCTCATTAGTCTTATCGTTTTTGTTGTTTTGTCTATGGCGTAGCTTGGAAGACGCCTCATCGATGTGGGCGTCTAGAGAAGCAATTTATAGGTAATTGTTCTGAGTACACTCCCGATCCAGTGCCATTGTCCGTCTTTGACCCGTCAGTATAAATATGGTGGCCACTATCATCTGATTTGGCTCTGCTAATCCCTCCTATCGGGTTTTCCTATTTTATTGTCTTTGTACAGATCTATCTTGGGAACCGCCTAAGATATAATATATTTTTGACAATACTTTTCGCAATTATCGATGTAATTTTCAACAAAGGTTCTTCGGCACAACTTGAGCTCCTCTAGCGATAAGGAATTAATCGCTACAAATCCCTGGTAAATCTCTGCCCTTTTGTATGTGTTTTTGGTGTAATGGTTAAGGGGCATTTTTGGCTAAATAACTAAACTTTCTTTCTGATAGCAGAAACCTTTGCATCTGTCAAAACAAACTTAATATGTCATACAGATGAAACTGTAATCATGCGTTCGACAATCAAATGTACTTTGTGCACGAAGTTCGAAAAGTACACTTACTTTTTGAACACACCTCGTACATAACTGCTTGAAGTATTGCTTCTATCTGTCTGTGTGTGTGTTTGTGATAATATGTTAACATTACAAATTAAATATTTAAATGATGCATTGAAAAGCCAAAGTGGTCAATTAAAACTGGTAATACATACAAGTTTAATTTGGTACTCAGCTCTGAAGAATTAATTGCACACCGAATGAGCTACATTAGTTTTATAATTTACGTTTATTAACATACTTGCATATATAATTAGTTGGCGCACACATCCTTTGATGTAGCCCTCTAAAATTGTGGTGCGCGTCTTAATGTTGTTCCACAAATGAAAAGACCAGCAGATGCATTTTCTTGGAATTCTCATCTCTCGTCACAGTCAGCAGTGAGTATAGAAAATTGCTGACCTTGTAGTATTTTTTACGTGATTTGATAAAAAATAGTTTTTTATGATATAATAATAAGAGAAATACTTATTAGATAATTATTTTACTAGCTAGCATAAATTTCCAAATCATATCTAAATAACTGTCATCTGTTTTGCGAAAAAAATCCGAAGGTTTGTGGTTTTGAAATACGTTGGTTCTGATTCGACTCAATCCGGTGCATGAATCCAAAAGGTGTGATGTTGTAAAATCGATAGACCCACAAATAGGACAGACTGGCTTGTCTTTACCGCTTAGAAGATGACAATGGGTAGGTAACGTATGGCCAATTCTAAGGCGAACAAAAGTCTTGATTTTGTGACACGCTGAAAGCGGCGAATATAACGGTTTGTTGCCCCAAGAGTTAGAGTTCTTCTAATGATGTTGGTAATTACTCCAATTGTTACTAAAAATTGAAAGCATATGCTGTTTTGACATCTTGGTCATTGAAATAGCTAAACAAATGTACAGGCGCTTTGGCACCAGCCTTAGCCGCCTGATCTGCAAATTCGTTTCCTGGGATACCAACACATCCAGGTACCCCCATAATTTTTATTGATTTTCTTTATTAATAGAGAATGTCACGAGTTCGTGAAATTATATATGTACGACATGTTGGGACTGTTAAAAAGCGCTTCGATCGTAGATTAATAACCAGTACTGGCTTGCCCATATTCGACGGATCTATGTGTTTTTTTTTAAATCAAAGAAAAACACATTTTTTTTGATGTTGACGATAATAATCATTTTATTTGGTTCAAGAAGATTTGTTGACATCACATTTTGAATATGAGATCTCTCCAATGGCCGCCTTGAGCCTGTACGGCGTATTGTGCCCGTTTTGCAGCATTTTCCATGGTTTTAGCTAACATTTCGGCTGGAATAGCGGCTATTTCCTTACGGATGTTGTTCTTGAGCTCTTCTATGGGCCTTGGCTTATATAAACCTTTGATTTTAAATACCCCCACAAGAAGAAGTCAGGTGGCGTCGACGAGGAAACAATTTCTGCAAAAAGATTTTCGATTGTGGTGTGAGCTGTGTGTGGTGGAGCGCCTTCTTGTTGAAACCAGAACTGCCTCATACCCTTTCGACGAATAATTGGCATCACAATTTTCTTCTTTTCTTCTTCTTCTTCTTATTTTCACAATTTACTTTTTTTGTTGAATGTAAATTTCAACAATTTGGGAGCGCTCGCGTGATCCATGGTAAAAATATGCTTGGACTGACGCTTCCAACGCGGTATGTCATTAAGCGATCTGACGTTTCTGTCAAAAGATACAGGATTGCTAGATGAATCCGTCGAATATGGGCAACCCTGTAGATATAACGAAGTTTCCTTGCACTTTGGAGGCAAATAATACTGCTTGGAACAAAGCAGTTGATTCGGCCGTAAAAACTGAACAATAGTTAGGCAGAGCTCCGAATCGTCAGTAAAAATAAATTCGAAGTCATTCCTCAGCAGCTCGATTGTTTCGCTATAGTATAGCCTATATTCGATTGGGCTGGTAGACTGTTTCGGATATATAAGTAAATCGCTAACAAGTACGCAAGAAGGTAGACACCATTGTGGCAAGGTTAGAGTATTTGTCAAGATCGGTTTAGATACTATGTTGAAATGTTTGACGTAGTTCAAGATGCGTGTGATGGTGGATATGGTATAGGTTTTTGGTTTTTGTTGTTGGCGGTATTCTAGTTACAACGGAAAAAATTGTGTCAGTTTTGCAGTGATCCAAGATAGAGCCATACACGATGCAATGATGCTTAAACCAAAAAAAGGGAGATGTTGGGTGTTGCTCATGTTATATAATTGGCGCTTACAACCTCTTTGCGTCTTGATGTTGTTCTACAAATGCAGGGATCTTTCTTTATGAGGAACTTTTTAGAAAAACATTTTTTCTTTATTTGGTGTTTCACGGAGATTCGAACCTACGTACTCACCGTAGTCACGCACCAACCCATTATGCTACGGCGGCCTTAAATTACCGTAGAATAAAATGTATGCCATTCTGTCTGAAGATCTGGGAACGAGTCTTCGATGTACACGTTAGAAGCATTGCGAAGATCATCAACAATCAGTTCGGATTTGTGAGTTTAAAATCGACTATTCTGGCTGTTTATATTCTCCGTAATAGAAAAACGACGGATGGACAAAGAAAATCTGTTTGGAGTTTTTATTGACTTCGAAAAGTCGTTCGACCGCGTGCAAAGAGATCTTGTTTGGCAGGCATTAAGAAACCACCCAGGTAAAAGGGCCTTAGAGGTGTTTGTCACTAGGTTCTGAACCCTTTCTAGGTTCCAATTCCGCATCGATTCAACTATAGATTAACGACTTCATGAGGTCTACCCATAGAGGCGGTTGGTCTGGGTTGAACTCGCGCGGTCTGTCCCAATAATTCAATGTAAATGTAGGAGTATATCAAGGTTCTGCTTTAAACCCTCATCTATCTAATTTGGTGATGGACTACCTTGCGCGTGAAATCCACGGCAATCTTTCTTAGACACTGCTGTACAACCATGAGTAGCTCTTATCACACCAAGCCAAAGTCATTCTTTGAGAAAGGCTGAACCAGTGGGTACACAACGGGCCGCATCGAATCGAATAAGCCGCACAAGCACTGAAACTATAAGGTTCCGTTTTGCAGTAGCGAATTGCGAGTGGCCAGCTCTAACAATCGATAACGCCGCTATCAGAATGGAGAATAGTTTTAAATACTTGAGTTCGAATGTTAAGAAAGATCGCACTATCGATCGAGAAAGGACACACCAAATTCGTTGCGAATGGCAAAGCTGTAGAGCAGCTTCTGATGTAATAAGAAAATACCATAAAAGCGAAAAGGTAAAATCTACAAAAGCATGGGCTGTATCCCGCAAATTAGAATAGAAACTGCACGTGGCAAAATGTTCTTTGCATTCGAATCAGTAAACACAATTATTCAGTAATATTAAATTTAGTGTGAATAACACCTAAAAATATAGCGAGTTGCGCTGTATCGCTAATATCGCAACTCTCTTTAAGCGACAAAGAACGTATTCGAATTTTTCAATGCGTTCCCAAAACTTTCAATTCAAAGTAAAAAATGTATGAAAATAATACAAAATTAAGAATCAATTTACTTTTGCTCGATATGACCAGCTTTTGCCTTGACTATGGCGTTGAGACGGTCCAAAAACGAATCGCAAGCTGCCCGAATGTGACTTGCGATTATTTTGGCCCAATCACGGATAATGGCTTTTTTTTTTTGCACCTCGAGCCTGGTGAATCTTTTAGTTCGAACTTTGCTCTCCAAAATGAAAAATGTGAAATGAAATGCAGAAAAAAATTTGACGTTTAGCTGTGGTTCACATTCAACATCGGCCCTTGAAATTTAACCACGCTTTATAAGTACGCAATCGGCCACCAAATTAATTTATTCGACGAAATATATTTTATTGAAAATTTAGTGTTTTGTAACACTATCTTGTATTACCCATATCAAATTTTTTAAATAATTACGTGCAAGTTACCCGTTAGCACCGCGACAACGTTCATGCAAGGCAATTACAATATTTGATTAAATAATTTTAACGAAATAGGCCCTGCGGCAGTAAAATTTTACACCCCTGCGATTGTATGAATTTGGCACCGAAAGTGACAGCATAAACAACACAATGTAAACAAATATAACACACACAGATGCACTTACGTGCACACATACATACACGCACTAATGCGCTCCACGCTAAAGGCAAACAAATATGCAGCTGTCTCTAATACATAAACAAATATGACAAGGAAAGACCCCGCACATGGCACGCATACATTTTGTGTTTTTCATGTCGAACACCTGCTGGGTGTCAATAACGGGATATACGCGCATACACCGGCACACGCTTACATGCATTTATCTGGATGTTCATTTGACATTGGCGTCGTGTGGGTGTGCGTGGTGGAACAAAGCAATTAACACCAGTGCACCAACTGAATTTTCAATACTCTATAGTCGCCAAATAAATAATTTGACGCCACACAAAAATGTTGGTGGTCGTTCGGTCGGTCGGTCAGTCATGGGGGTGTGTGTGGGCAAAGTGGGCTTTGGCATCGGAAATGTTTTTATTTTTTTTGGAAATATCTGCACGCATGCACAGCTGGATGTATTGGAAGTGTTACCGGGCTGGCGCATATTTCCGGAGCCCTTGTGTGTGTGAGGGGGGGCAGGCAGAGGTCTACTCACCTACTCATGAAATGCCGATATGCTTATCCTATTTTTCACATATTGTTTGTTTTGTAGCTGCTCGCTAGCTTGTGAAATGCTCATTGTTATGCGCCTGAAATTGGGCAACAAATTACTGCGCGTGGTACGTGAATTCACTTTGGCCCAAAATGGTTTTAGTCAGCACCAAATGAGGGGGAAGAGGAGGGGGGCTGCAAAATTACTGGTAGGTGTAAAATCAGCTGTGTTCGTATGTTAGTTTTGCATTTGTTTGTTGTTCTGTGCGGTATGTTTTTGGCTAAATGCGTGCATGTGTGAATGGTTAGCGAAAGATATTTGCAAACTACTACTACTTTTGTTGTTGTTTTTTTTTTCTTCCCTGACTCTGTCTGTGTGGCAAACAAATTATCATAAACAACTCTGGACATGACCACTGGCCATTATGCGCAGCAGCCAGTTGTTGTTGTTGTATTTAATACTCATGCACATACGCACACACATGCAAATGAGTATATGTGTATGTACGTGTGTGTATTAAAGCGAGTAGTCCTCGCATATTGCAAATTCATAGCCAAACTGCGTGAAATCGTTCATGAAATTGTGCGAAAGGACATTTGTATGGTAGGCGAAAATAGAAAATGCGCTAAACCAATTCAGCTTAATGACCAGTGCACAAATTGTACGTTGGCTCGATAACAGTTATGACTATGAAAAATACAATACCAATACCAATAAAGTGGAGTTTGTGAATGTGGTTTTCGCAATCTGATTGTAATTTCGTTCGATAATAAATATGAAAAAAAATATTTTTGAGTTATTAGTAGGAACTAGTAGAACTAAGTGGTCATGGATGAAAATGTTTATGCAATACAGGGTGCTACCGCCTTAAATAGTTAAAAAAATAATTGGCGCGTACACTTCTGTTAGAGATTTGGGCGAGCTCCTCCTGCTAAGAGGCGTGTTCAAAAAGTATAGCGAATTTTGTGTTTTTTCGGGAATTATTTACTTATTCATTAATATCTATTTTGTGCCAACGTTTTTTCCAATCTTCGAAGTACTTCAAAAAATAATTTTTTTTCCTCTCGCTCAGCTCCTCCTTCAACGCCTTCTTTATCTCGTCAATCGTGGCGCAGCGTCGTCCTTTTATGGGCCTCTTCAGTTTCAGGAACAAGAAAAAGTAACAGGGGGCCAGATCTGGGGAACTCGGTGGCTGTGGCATCATTAGTGCGTTGTTTTTGGGCAAAAAGTCGTGCACAAGCAACGATGTGTGAGCAAGGGCGTTATCGTGATGCAAGAGCCAATTTTTGTTCTTCCACAAATCCGGGCGTTTCTGGCGGATTGCTTTTCGCAAATTGCGCAAACTTGCAGGTAATATTCCTTATTGACCGTTTTACCCTGGGGCAAGAACTCATGATGCACAACGCCTCTGCAATCGAGGCAAACGGTAAGCAAAACTTTTACATTCGACCGAACTTGGCGCGCTTTTTTTGGTCTTGGTTCGTGCGGCAGCTTCCATTGAGATGATTGAGCTTCGGTTTCCACGTCATAACCATAAACCCACGGTGCGTCACCAGTTATGACACTCTGGAGCAAATTTGGGTCGTCGCGGACAGAGTTCAGATACCAACATCTCATTAGCGATGTTCATGCGATGCTGCTTTTGGTCGAAATTGAGCAGTTTTGGTACGAATTTTGCGGCGACCCGTGTCATGCCAAAATCATTGAAAAAAAGTCGAATGGCACGAGTCAATCGATATGTCTGGGTGCTCAGCAACTTCTCTAGCGGTGATTCGACGATTGGCCAATGCCATTTCACTTCACTTCATCAATTTTTTCGTCTTTTGTTGAAGTGCTCGGGCGTTCGGCTTTCGGCGACGCTTTTCGTCGTTCACATTTTCTCGACCTTCTGAGAACATTTTGTACCACCGATAAACGTTGCTTTGGTCTAAAGTAGCTTCTCCGTATGACACAGTCGACATTCGGAATGCATCCGCGCACTTAATTTCGTTAATTTCGTTTTTCACACAAAATTTGATACAGGTTCTCTGATCCATCTTTTTGAATAGGTAAAAATCGAAGACGAGCCGCAACACGTGCAAGCAAAGCAGCTGTCAACAATTAACTGAACATTCAAAATGGCCGAACTCGTCGGCATGAGTGAGAGACATGAGTTCCAGCATATCGCCACAAAAAAATCGAAATTCGAATATACGTAATCTGCGAAAATTAAAAATTTGCAATACTTTTTGAACACATCCCATATTTGTGGTTTGTGTCTTAATGTTGTCCCACAAATTGAGAGACTTACAGTTTTAAGCCGACCCCGAACGGCAAATGGCTTTTTATGAGACGGTTTTTTATAGCAGAAATACACTCGGCGGTTTCCCATTGCCTGCCGAGTGGCGACCGCTATTAGAAAAATGTTTTTCTTCATTTTGGCGTATCACCGAGATTCGAACCTACGTTCTCTCTGAATTCCGAATGATAGTCACGCACCAACCCATTCGGCTACGGCGGCCGCCAGTTCTTCTTCTTCGTAATTGGCGCGATAACCGCTTACACGATTTTGGCCAAGTTTAACAACGCGCCAGTCGTTTCTTTCTCGTGCTAACCGGCGCCAATTGGACACACTAAGTGAAGCCAAGTCCTTCTCCACCTGATCTTTCCAACGCAGAGGGGGCCTTCCTCTTCCTCTACTAACACCAGCTGGTACCGCATCGAATACTTTCAGAGCCAGAGCATTTGCATCCATTCGGACGACATGACCCAGCCAACGTAGCCGCTGGATCTTTATTCGCTGCGCTATGTCTATGTCGTCGTTAAGCTCATACAGTTCATCATTCCAAAGCCTGCGATATTCGCCGTTGCCAACGTGCAAAGGTCCAAAAATCTTCCGCAGAATCTTTCTCTCGAACACTCCAAGCGTCGCTTCATCGGATGTTGTCATCGTCCACGCTTCTGCGCCATACGTTAAGACGGGCAAGTAGCACTTGTTGGCAAGAGAGATTCTCCGTTGGTTTGCAAGGCTGACATTGTTATCGGTGTTAATGCTGGTTACTAAATAAACGTAGTCTTTTACAACCTCGAAATCATAACTGTCAACAGTGACGTGGGTGCCGTTAAGCGAGTGCGCCGACTGTTTGTGTTAAGACAGGAAGTACTTCGTTTTGTCCTCGTTCACCACCACACCCATTCGCTTTGCCTCTTTATCCAGTTTGGAGAAGGCAGAACTAACAACGCGGTTGTTAAGGCCGATGATGTCGATATCATCGGCATACGCCAACAATTGTACGCTCTTACAAAAATTGTGCCTGAGCGATTAAGTTCTGCGGCTCGTACGATGCTCTCCAACATCAAGTGAAAGAAATCACACGACAGCGAGTCACCCTGTCTGAAACCTCGTTTGGTATCAAACGCCTCGGAGAGGTCCTTCTCAAATCTGACGTCACTGCTGGTGTTGAGCAACGTCATCTTGCAAAGCCGTATTAGTTTTGTGGGGATACGAAATTCAGACATCGCGGCATACAGCTAACTCCTCTTCGTACTGTGGAATCAGATGGTGTGTGTCGATTCTCCTTTCATGGGTCTTTTCGAAGATTTGGCGTATTGTAAGTATTTGGTCGATGGTAGACTTTCCTGGCCTAAAACCACACTGATAAGGTCCAATCAGTTGGTTGACGGTGGGCTTCAGCCTTTCACACAATACGCTCGCTAGAACCTTATAGGCGATATTTAGAAGACTAATCCCGCGGTAATTGGCACAGATTGCAGGATCCCCCTTCTTATGAATTGGGCACAGCACACTTTAATTCCAATCGAAAGGCATGCTTTCATCCGACCATATTTTGCATAGGAGCTGATGCATGCACCTTACCAGCTCCTGGCCGCCATGTTTGAATAGCTCAGCCGGCAGTCCGTCGGCGCCCGCGGCTTTGTTGTTCTTTAGCTGCGTTATCGCTATTCTCACCGCGTCATGATCGGGTAGCGGAACGTCAATTCCGTCGTCGTCGATTGGGGTATTGGGATCTTCACACTCTCTGTGACATCCACAGCTATCACTGTTTAACAGGTTCGAGAAGTGTTCCCTCCATAATTTAATATTGCTCTGGATGTCAGTCACCAGTTCGCCGTCTTTGTTCTTACAAGAAAACGCCCCGGTCTTAAAAACTTCTGTAAGCCGCCGAACGTTCTGATAGAATTTTCGGGCGTTGTTCATATTGGCCAGCATCTCAAGCTCCGCGCACTCACGTATTTCGGCCTCTCGTTTCTTCTTTCGGATAATACGTCTCTCTTCCTTTTTTAGCAGAGTGGCTCTATAGGCGGCATCCTTTGTTTCTACGACAGCATGACATTCCTCGTCGTACCAATTGTTTTTTCGGTTGCATGCCGGTTTGTTGGGCAGTGCTCTCTGAGAGCAGGAGTGAGAGTCGAGTGGCGAATCTTCTGGCTGTCTGTTGTGATTGCAGCTTTTCGATGTCGAATATTCTTTGCGTAGGTAGATGTACGTTTTTTGCTGCACAGAGGCATGTGTACAGTTTGGCTGCAACGAGGTAATGCTTTGAGTCGATCATATGGGTCCCTGGATCGTACGTACATCTAATACACTAGAAGCGTGTCTTTCATTTATCACAACATGATCGATCTGGTTTCGCCGCCAGTTCTACTTGCAGTAAATATCAATGGATTGAAAATGAATAATTATATTACATTACGAAGGTCCGCATGTAGCTAAGACTATCGGCTTATCTAACAATTTAGCACCACCTCTTCTTGCGTGATTGCATTCATTTAGAAAGGGCGGTAGATTTTAGATACGAATTCACATTTAAAAAAGTTCTAAATGTATAGCAAATTAAAGTGTAAAAATATTGCTAATGCGATTGATGCTATCTCTGCTCCGGCATCCCTCCCTATTCTGCGAACTCTAACTTTTCTACTCTCCTGCCACCAAAAAAAAGGGTATACTCCGTTGTCCAGCAAGGTGTGACATTTTTGTAAATTAATTAACTGCTTTTTTGTGCAATTACTGACCGTCTGACCGTAATTTGTCGCTTAAAAGGACTTCGGTGCAATTTGAATGCTGCAGTTAAATATGCTCAAGAATCTAATTTTGCTTGTGGTAAACCATTTTTATTTTTTTCATTTCTACCACAAACCTCCACTTTCAATAGGAAAATGCCATTAAAATTGAATTAACTACGCGCCCGCTTCTACACATTTACACGAACAATAGCAACAATTTTACTTAACAAAACAGCCGCAGATGCCGCGAAGCAACAAACAAGCGCGCGGTACGTGAACGCGGGCATACAACTCACACACACATCCACGTGCAAGCCATCCTAAGCAAGCATAAATAAACGCGGAAAACACAATCAAAATGCAGCCAATAGCAGCACAAACAACAGTAACAGCAAAACAACGAGGACAACTGCGAAAGGTGGAAGCAACTAAACCAACACCGCAGCGACCAAACTGAACACGAATACGCCAGCATGCATAACAGTATGGCAACAACAATAGCAACAATGTTTGCACGATGATGTAGGTGGATGAGCGCTGGTTGTTGGTTGCTGGTTGCTAGCAGCGGCAGTGGCAGCACAGCAGCCGTACTAGCAATGGCGCTGGAATGGCAGTTAAGGCAATCGGTCGCAAACCTTGTTTTTTTGCGCTTGTTCGTAGTATGCGCAAGTGTATGTATATGTGTGCGTGTGCAAGTATGGCACACCGGAAGCCAACCATATAAATAAAAATTAAATTTCCATTGATTAGAAAATTGTAAATGCATAGAATTTTAGTATCGCTGGCGGAAAATCGCAACCAAACGCCATCTTTGATTTACATAATTGGCACAGCGGATGTACGTTGGCGCACAACGTGAAGTGCAAGCGGAATTGATGTTGTAAGCTGTGGTTGGATCACTGTGGATGCGATTCACTGGCGTTGGTTGGCCAGTTGGTTGGTTGGTTAGACGGGGATGTTCGCTGACCGTTGGTGGCAGGCTACTCCAACATTGACTAGCAAACAAGCGTACAACTAAATGAATAAACAAAAGCGTGAAATATGTACGCGGCGAAAAAAAAGCATAAACAAATGGCGATGCTAATCGTTAGCTAAAGCTGCAAAGCTGCTGTGGCCACCTAATGCGCCATGCTCCTGCCTGCTGCTCGATGGTGGTTTGGTTTTTGTATTTTTGTTTTTGCTTTTTGTTGCTCACCACGCTCACGCATGCTGCGCCAGCGGATGCTTGTAATTTGCCATGTTCGCCATTTGTCCGAACTTCCGGCTAACGCGCCACCAAGCGCGCGCTCTCCCTGTAGCTTACACCGCTGCACATGATTTTGTTGTGATTACAATATTATTGAGCATAAATTTCTACACACTGTGTGTAAAAACTAACAAACAATGCAGTGAAGATTGTTTAAATAAGCAACAACAACAACAAGGGCAACCAACCACCGGCACACACCACACCAAACCGCATTCCAGGCCAACCACTCGAGTTGAGCTTTTTAGATTTAACAGCAGCGGGCAGCACTAAAGCCATGTATGTGTGCGTGTGTGTGTGTGGTTGTAGTCATGTAACGGTGTAGCATTTGATTTTGGTTGCAAAATAGTCAAAATTTATGGATATTTAATATTTTGTACCAGCCACGAAATAGCTGGCTGATTTACTTGCGTTCTTTGCCGTTTTATTGGATTATTTTTATTTCATGATTTTTTGTTTTTTTTTTGTTTTTTGCCTAAGGCAAATGGAATTTTTAATCAAGTTGCAAATTGAAGTCGAAATTGCCGTTGGCGGTTAAAAGAATGAAATTAAAAGTATTGAAAATATAAACAAAGCACGGAAAATAATTGATGACGGCCGTTATAAATTTACGAAAATTGCGAAGCGCACATCAGATAAGGCATTAAAATATATGCACTACTGGATTGCTTAATGGGAGTGCGCATAAAAGTACCCGCAAATCAAAAATGAAAGAAAAAAAAATAAAAATAAAAAATAAAGAATAAAAATATAAATTAAAATAAAGAAATTAAACTTGAAATGAAAAAATATATAAAGGGTGGTTAAATTTCAAGGACCGATGTTGAATGTGCACCACACCTAAACGTCAAGCTTATTTCTCTATTTCATTTAACACTTTTCAATCTCAGATTAATTCAATTTGAACTATGGAACGATATGCAATCGAGCAACGCGTTAAAGTTGTTCAGCCTTATTATGAAAACGGGCGTTCCAATCAAAATTCATATCGCACACTCCGTGAAAAAAATCATCTTCAGTGATGAGGCACATTTTCACCTCAGTGGATTCGTCAATAAGCAGAATTGCCGCATTTGGGCGAATGATAATCCAAGAGTGATTTCCGAAAAACTAATGCACCGGCCGGCGGCATCATTGGGCCGTATTTTTCCCCAAAATGAGGCCGGTCAAGCAGTTACTGTGAATAGTGTTCCCTATCGTGAACTGATAACGAACTTTTTATGGCCCGAATTGGAAGATATGGATGTGGACGTTTCAACAGGACGGTGCCACTTTTCACACAGCCAACGAAACAAAGGCTCTTTTGCGCGAAAAATTTGATGGCCGAATAATCTTACGTCGCGGCGTTGAACTTCTCTCCATCGAGTTATTTAAAAGAAAAGATGTACGTCGATAAGCCAGAAACAATTCAAGAGCTAAGGAGGAGATAATTCGGCAAATGAACGGCATACAACCTCAATTATGCCTCAGCCTCATCGAAAATTTGGACCATCAGATGGAGGTGTGCCGCCGAGGTCGCGGCTGCCATTTGGCCGATATTTTGTTCGATACGTAATTGAACTATACTAGTTTTATCATAATAAAGAGAAATGATAATAATTTTGTATAAAAATCGTATTTTGTTCTAAATCAATATCGGCCCTTAAAACTTAACCAGCCTTTATATAAAAGATTTTCCAATAACAGGCTTTATGAATGAATGGATTGCAATATAGAGAGATGATTAACGATTTTTTATGGCCAGAATGGGATGGTATTGATCCGGACAACGAAACCACTGATCTCTTACGGGAAAAGTTTCCGGACCGTGTTATCTCCCTCGAAGAGGTGATCACAATTGGCCACCGAGATCTTGTGATTTAACACCTTGTGACTCTTTTGTGTGGGGCGAAGGTGTACGTCAACCGCCCAAGGTCGACTCAAGACCTCAAAGATGGAATTCGTGAAGCTATCGAGGACATATGGGAGCCACTTTGCAATTCGTTTATGAAAAATTTCATGAAAAGGATATTATCCTGTAAGTTTGGTCGTGGTGGTCATTTGTCTGATGTTATTTTCCACTATTAACGGGCTACCTTCCGATTTATAATGAAATAAACATCCGGTGATTTATATTAAAAAAGAGCAATCTTCTTTGAATATCAAAATAACAGCTCTTATTGGAAAACCCTTTATATAAAAATATAAAAAATAACAAATTTCTGACCACAACTTATGGTGAAAGCGACCCTCGATAAATTACATCCCTCTACCACTCATACATAAACATGCCACCTATACCTGCATTTAATTTTTTTCCGCGTTACTCCTTTTTTGTAGCCTCCACCTCCAAAACCTATCTTGTGGCAATTATATAAATTTTGTTTTTACTATTTTCATATTTTTAATATTTTCCATTTTTTCACCTACAATTTTTAACACAAGGAGATTCATGGTACTGCATAGCCTTTGTATGCTGCGAGTTGTAGGCGCAGTGTGGGTTGATGGAGCATCACTGCTGTGGCGACAAAATTACAAAGCGGAGAGGGGATAATGTTGCGGTCTCAAATTGATGCTCATTGGTCTGAATCGGTTTTTTTCTGCCATAAACTCGAATTATACAGTTGCATGTCACTCTGAAATCAGAATTCATCCTTTGAATGAATTTCAATGTGCAAACTTGTAAAACGAACCATGCGATAGTAAAAGTTACCCGGGAAAATTTGTATGGACGTGTGTAACTTCATATTTTATACATAAAATAGTGCTGCATATTGGTTTTCTTATCAACTTCATTTTTTAAAGGTTTTTAAATTTTCAAGCGACTAAATTTTCATTTTCGTTTATTTCAAATCTGAAACATAATTCTAGTTTTTACAGACCACTCCCATACTAGCCCTAATGAGCTTAAATAACTACAGGTAGTTGAATAAATAAATTATAAAAAAAAGAGTTTAGAATTTCATAAAACTCATTGTTTGACAACGAAACCTCGATCAGCATAGAAATCAAGATCTTACTGAATTATTTTAGAGCGCGGGCAATGAGAGCAACGCATATAATTCGTGTTACGCTATTTGAGATGAAATGGGTAAGTGTTGCGAGGAGTTCTAGTAGGAATATGAAAGTGAGGGCTCTGTAATAGAGACAGGCTATGGAAAAAATAATGGGAGACAAAAATCGAACCTAGATTTTTGAGTTCATGAACAGATTGAAGTATAGTAGAGGATTAGCGATACTATAAGATGATTGAAAAACATATTAAGTTTTGGCGAAAGTAAGATGAAAGCATTTCTTGACACCAGCGAACGAGGGCTTTCCGATTACAACATATGCAGACTCGCAGATTTTCTACGAATATTTCCGCAAAAAATATTTTCAAATCTCCAGCATATATGTATATATATATATAATTATCGCGTACACCGTTTCTGGGTTTTGGCCGAGCTCCTCCTTCTTATCAAATATCTTTTGATGAAATAAAAGTCCAAGTGGTAATATGAGTTGGAGTGTATATATAAGTAATTGGCGCCCATGTGCCTATGGTCAAGCTGTCACAGCAGTTGATGTTATAACAGGGCACTTACACTTTCACAGGCCTTCGGAAGGTTGATAGTTTTCAAAATGGCTCAACTATTTTATTTTTGTACGTGGCGTATACGTAACATATTTACGTATGGGTAAATGTAGATTTGCGCAGACTCTCAGATGAAAGTTCAGTATTTGTTTGACCTTATTTATTTATAAAATTATCTTAAAGACCAAATATTCCAAACTAATTGTAATAACAAAGCAATGTGTCTTACGCCTGATATGTATGTACAGCTTTGCAGTACATTTATACATCAAATTCTATGGTGTGGATTAGTTATTTTAAGGAATTTGGTGATTAAGAATATTGAAACAGGAAAGTAGAGAAAGACAAGTGGGTCATTGGATTTGAGTTGCTGAATACTTGTCTTCTACGGGCAGAGTATTTTAGGCAATGACCCATGATAGTTGTTATGCCCTGATTGCACGTTGATGCAGTTGTGGTAGAGTTGGTCATGAGCTGTGTGTGTGCAGCCGTCCGAATTTTATGACGTCTAATCGATAAAATTTTGTCTTATTTTTTATTATAAAGTTTGTTATATGGGTTTTTATATAGTTTATTTATTGATACCAGTCATTAATTGAGCTTCATTCATTGTAGTGCGTGGTGTAGATGTGTTTTTTATAAGTTTATTCTATGTCAGTTATGTTGAAGTTTTCTGTCGTTAGTACTGGCGCTTTATGTGCATACTTAGTATAATTGTCAGCAAAATCATTTCGGGATATATTGGCGTATCCTGAGATCCAAATTGTTATTATATAAGGATATTTTGCGAATATTATATTTCCACTGCACGTTCAGTAATTGTCATCTTCGGTTATATTTGCTATACGGTTGATAGCCGGAACGGAATCAGAACTTATTGAGAAATTTTTGTTTTTATTCCTTATTACGTTTATAGCTTCTAATGTGGCTATAATTTCTGTGGTAGTTAAATACTAGGGCCCCATATTGAACATAAATCCGACTTGATGATGACTGCTCTAATAAGTTTATGACTGCCATATATGCCTGTATTTCTGTATCTGCTTACAAATAATATACGTGTCGATGCTCGATTGTTGTGCAAACACAGCACGTATTTGAATATAGCTCCAAAAGTAACGACTCCACCACTATGAAACGTTCAGGAATGACTGAACATACTCCCAGCTATTAATAAAAAAATTAAAAAAAGTTTAAGAAAGTTATTTTCGAAGTTCAAAGTTCAAAGTTTTTTTTATCAAAAGTATGTTTTTTTAACTTAAAAAGTGTTAAAAAAAATGAAAGTAAAAAAAAGGGGACAAAAAGTTCTTTTCTAACGTAAATTTTATTCTAAAACAATTGAAAAAAAAAATTTGTTTATATGTATGTTAAAAAGAATTTCGATTCGTCACTTTTAAAAGCAAAAATAAAACAAGCAAAAAACAGAAATTCGGGAACACAATTTGTTTTCAAAAGTTTATTTTGTCGCCGTTGCTGTTTACAACCTCTTCCCACCTTTCCACCAAGTTGATGCCGTTCCGCTAAAAACCGCCTGTTCCGGTGTCACTGAAGTTGTTGAGCCAGTTTTTAAGGACCTCTTTGTTGTCGACAGGGTCTTATGGTCTTATGGTTTGACAGGGAGCGGAAAACATAGTAAATAACTCAAACATACAACAAGCATAGTTTTGTAGAGCAGAAAGAGTTCTATTGAATGAGTACTTACCCTTCGCCAAACAGCAAACAAATCTCTTTTCACCAACTCAATAGTTAATCAACCCGCTGTTGAGCGACTTCTTTAAACTGATGTTGGAGAGGATCGTGCGAGCCGCATGACTTAATCGCTCAGACACAATTTTTTACAAGAGCGTACAATTACTTGAGGATGCCCATTATATTGACATCTTCGGCCTTAACAACCGCGCTGTTAGTTCTGCCTTCTCCAAACTGGATAAAGAGGTAAAGCGAATGGGTCTGGTGGTGAACGAGGGCAAAACGAAGTACCTCCTGTCTTCAAAAGAACAGTCGGCGCATTCGCGTATCGGCACCCACGTCACTGTTGACAGTAATGATTTTGAGGTTGTAAAAGACTTCGTCTATTTAGGAACCAGCATTAACACCGATAACAATGTCAGCCTTGAAATCCAACGGAGAATCTCTTTTGCCAACAAGTGCTACTTTGGACTACGTAGGCAACTGAGCAGTAAAGTCCTCTCTCGACGAACAAAACTAACACTCTACAAGACTCTCATCATGCCCGTCCTAACGTATGGCGCAGAAGCTTGGACGCTTGGAGTGTTCGAGAGAAAGATTCTGCGTAAGATTTTTGGATCTTTGCACTTTGGCAACGGCGAATATCGCAGGCGATGGAACGATGAGCTGTATGAGCTTTACGTTGGAAAGATCAGGTGGAGAAGGACTTGAGTCCAATTGGCGCCGGTTAGCAGGAGAAAGAAACGACTAGCGCACTTTGTTAAACTCGGCTAAAATCGCGTAAGCGATTTACGCGCCAATTAAGAAGCAGAAGAATAGTTAATCAATACGCCAAGATATTTGTATTCATTGGCAGTGTCTATTCATCGCCAAACTGCCAACTATATATTTTCTAGAGCGCTCCCTATGCGCCATACATTTAGACTTTGACAAATAAACTTTGAAGCCTCATTGAGTGCTATAATCTTGTATTGCATCGACCATATCCTGCATGTCGGTCAGAGACTCGGCAAGAAGTACGAAGGCAGCGTACATTAGAAGCTTAATGAAACGATTACCCACGTTTATTTCACCCGGTAAAAATTCGTTTAAGTTTTTTAAGTACAAGGAAATCAAGATCGGACGTAACAGACAACTTAGCCAACATAACTTCTAGATTTACAAAAAAATGAGGGAGAGAGTTCTTCTTGCAGCCAAATCTGGTTTGTTGTGTCTCTGTACGAAAGTTTTAGAATTTCGATTAAAGGGCGCAAAAGGCCATGAGATGCAAGTTTATAAAGAGGTATACCTAGCGAGATAGTATCGAATACAAATGAGAAGTCGACAAATAATGCAAACGTTTTCTTCTTAGCCTTAAAGTTGAGATGCGCAATCGAAGGCTGATTAAAAAGATTATCTATTGTTGGCTACTGGGAATGCTGAATTTAAACGAACCGCGCACGTGGAAACCAGTCCACATTTTTTTCTTATGTTGGTGGGACTGTAAGACACACATCTATCACTTTTTAACGCCATCGGATCATTTCTGTCTGCCTGGCGTTTGTTTACATCAGTCAAATTTTTCCAATTTGTTGCATTTTACCATGGATAATTTTGTTGAACAAAGAGTTTGTTTGAAATTTTGTGTTGCGAACGACATTTCGTGTTTCGAAGCACTGAAAATGTTGCAAAAGGCATTCAGTGAATCTGCTCTGTCAAGAACGAGAGGTATAAAGACTTTAAAAGTGGTCGTACAGTGGTGGAAGATTTACCTCGTTCCGGACGCCAATCGTCATCGAACACCGATGAAAACGTGAAGAAAGTGAAGAAAGGGGAAGAAATCGTGCTTAAAAATTGTCATATTAGCTTAAGAGAGATTTCTAGTGATCTTAGCGTTTCATATGGAACGGCACAACACATTGTGGTTGATGTTTTGGGTATGAGACGCGCTACAGACAGGCTCGTTCCGAAGGACCTGAATTTCGTGAAAAACCACCACCGAAAGACAGTTGCTGAGGAGATGATTTCTGAAGCCCAAAGAGATCCAACTTTTATGAAACGTATAAATACTGACGACGAGACATGAGTCTATGAATTTGACATGGAATCCAAGCAGCAATCGACTGAGTGGCGCTTCAAAAACGAGCAGAAACAGAAAAAATCGCGCCAAAGCCGCTCAAAAGTGAAGGTGATGTTGACTGTTTTCTTCGATTGACAAGGCATAGTGCACCACGAGTACGTTCCATCTGGCTAGACACACAATAAAAATCTGATTTATCCGTTTTGAAGCGTTCGAGAGATGCTGTACGTCGCAAATGGCCGGAAATGTGGGCCAACAATTCTGGGATTTTGCATGATGATAATGCGCCATTGCACCGAACCCAAATTGTGCTGGATTATTTGACCAAACGCCAAGAAAATACCATCGTGCAAGCACCGTATTCAACTGATATGTCCCCGTGCGACTTTTTTTTGTTTCCCAAGTTGAAGTTACTACTTCGTGGAAGGAGACTTCAGTCGATAGAGGAGATCAAAGAGAATGCGACGAAGGAGCTGAAGGCCATCCCTTCCTCGGCCTACCAAGGGTGCATGGAGGACTGGGTTAAACGTTGGCAGTGATGTGTTGCTTCAGACGGGTCATATTTTGAAGGAGATAAAATAAATTTGCCTGAAATTTAACTCCGTTTTGTTTTATTTAAACATTCCCGATACTTTCTGATCATAGGGCATTTGGTTAACAAGCTAAATAAAATGCTGCTGTAATTGCAATTTCCAATAAAATAATAAGTTGGTGCTTAACAATAAGCAGAAATATTCAGTGGCAAAATGCTGCCATATGTGAAATTGAAATTTGAAAATCTCGAAATTACGCAAATGGCACGAATACCATTTGGCAATTATTTCATTTATTTTATTTGAACGAAATTTGTTACCGAAATTGGGCAAATTTGCATTTTTCAAATTATGATTTGCAAATTTTAGTCGCATAATACAACAAAATTTGCATAAATGGCGAACTCAAATTAATGGCATGAAGAACTCCATCAAAATGTTAATCAGTGCAAAATAAATAATTTAGTGGGTGAATTTTACGATTCTACTCATTTGAGTAGGAGTCTTGTAACTTTTCAATATACGGAATGCTTTCAGCTCATTGGACTGGGAAGGCTTTTAAATATTTAATAATTTCTAGCCAATCAATTAAAATGCGATTTTGTGCGAAGCAAAGTCAAACGTTGGCCAAGACTTTCCACACATTCGCTGCTTTTGACACCCCTACAAACATACATAAAAGGCCACTTGCCGTTTGGATCGGAAAGTAAACGAGTTTAAAAGTGTAATTTAGCGTTGAATAGTTTTCCGTCAGTACAACAATAATTCATATCGATTGCCTAGCATGGTGAGTTGGTGCAGTAGTGGGCAACGAGCGCTTGGTGTCAATATAACCGCATTTAATCACTTATTCAGAGGCAATTAAATACACTCCATGCGCATTTGTGGCAGGCACTATTCTTCTACTTCATTCGCCGCTTTTATTCACCAAATGCAATTATAATACAGGGTGTTGCAAGTGCAAGTTTTTTTTTTTGGAAAATTATTAACAAGTAGCAATGCTCGGGTTTAATTTGCTTTTTCTTGAGTTGCTTTTGAAATTCCCAGATTTCTCTGCTTCTCTAATTTGTGGGTTTGATTGAAAAGTAATGAGCCTTATTTTTTTAAGCAGTTTTATTAAACCTTTTGGCTTATACAACTAATATTCTTCAAAATAGGACCCTTGAGTCCTTCCACTGCAGGAAACATTTTTTAAACTCATCCGCCGGAATCGCGTTCAATTCGGCTGTCACAGTTTTTTTGATCGCCTCGATGGAGTCGAAACGCCTCCCCTTCAGCTTTCTTTTCAAGCGCGGGAACAAGAAGAAGTCCGAAGGGGAAGGGTGATACAATTGTCTAAAGTATTGTCCTGTTCGTCACTTTCCAATACTTCACGACTCTTTTCCACACGCAATTGCTTTTGTTTATCAGTCAAAACCTTTGGAACCAATTTGGCACACACTTTGTGCAATTAAAGTTTTCCGGTCACGATTTCTCGCACATTGAAATAAGTTTAACTTTTCACTGATCTCACGTAGACTAGCACAGCGGTCAATGTTCAAAAATTCACGAACCCGGTTCCCATCTTCGTTTGTTTGCGTCGTCGAAGGCCTTCCAGATCGCTGTTCGTCTTCGACGTCCTCCCGGCCTTTCTTGAATGACTTCTGCCACCGTTTTACCTGGGCACTGGACAGAGATTGGTCCCCGTAAGCCTCCTTGAGTAGCCCAATGGTTTTGGTACTCGTTTTGTATAGCTTTACGCAAAATTTGATCGAGTAACGTTGCTCCAACGATCGCTGCATTTTCGCCACTGCAAAATCCCAACACACTCTTAAAACAGCTTTCACGCGCGGAGCGATGTTGACTGCACCGCTGTTGCCAGCGAACTCGGACCGGTTTTTAGTGGAAGGGGAAGGTCCAACGATAATTTTCCCCCACCAGCCGATTCGGTTGATCGCTTGGCAGACGCTCCGCGCGGGAAGGCTCATTACTTTTCAATCAAATCCTGTAGAAATGAAAAAGCTCTGCTATGCGTCACTTTTTGTGAAAGAAAACATCGCAATGAATAGACACAGATTTAGACATAGATTGATTTGGGGTTTGCACTTTGACTTCATGGTCTTTTGTGCCCTCTACTCATCACAGTACCTCATCCAGATCCAGTTCCCTTATTAAACTCAAGAAGGGGGTGGGTTGGATTGAGCGTATGTGGCCTTCCTCTGGCCAAGATGTCTCAATATTTGCCGTGTTATAGCGCTGCATTCTAGGAGACGGTGCATACGAGTCTCCTGGCATTGGTCGCAGAAACGACGTGAATCAGTTGACCATATTCCGATCATGTGCAGATGATTGCACAGTCTGCAGTGGCCTGCGAAGATGCCCGTGAGCATTCCAAATTCATCCTTGAGTGTAGGTTAGGTTAGCCTGGTTGGCAATAAGCCACGCATAGAACTTTTGGTTCCTAGCGATAAAAGATGGAGACCGACCTCTATGAATGCTAAAAGTAGATATCAGGTGGGATGTTAGCGCTTTTGGCGAATTCAAGCAGAGCTGGGCGATCCGCTTTTGAGACGTCCTCCAGATCCTTAAACAATGGGTCTCCCAGGCATTTTAAACGCGTTTTTAATAATGCCGGAGAAACGCACAGTTATTGAGTTCTTTCTTGTTCTAGTGTAGGCTAACTCTGCGGCTTTCTCCACAGCAAAAACTTCCGCTTGAAAAATACTGCTCTGGTCTGGCAGCTTGATAGACTACGTAATCCCTAGTTTTGAGCAGTAAATGCCCGCTCGCAATCCGTCTAAAGTTTTAAAGCCGTCTGTGTAGATATGAGAAGTCCTATGGCCAGGCTTCATGCCTTTGTCTAATCACTCCTCTTCAATTGTAGTACGAAACCTTATCTCTCAATTAAAATACGGAGTCATATAGTCTGTGCAATCTGGACTCCTCTCTCCTATTGAGCTGTGTCCGAAGGTTCGGCGGGTCAATACTCTATCAGCCACTAACCTCCTCGCGGATTTCGCTGCCAGGTTTTCCACCATAAGGTCAATAGGTGGCATGCTGAGTAGCATTTGCAGCGCCACCGTTGGAGTGGTTTTCATCGCTCCTGTTATGCACAGAGCAGCGAGTCGCTGAATTCTTTCCAGAGGCATTCTCGTCCACTATACTAAGCACAGCAATATCGGTCTAACTACTGCTGTGTAGCACCAATACATCGGAGAGGGTGATAGACCCAAGGTGAGGAGTTGCTTGAGGAGTTTTATGAGTGTTCTAAACCTCTTTTGTTTGTACCCCTCCAGTAAAGTTTCACCTCGTAAAGCCTCATAATTTGGTGCCAGTGAATGTTTCTTCGCCTTAGCTCTTCAGTCCTAAGCTTCTCCATATTGGTGTGTCGTCCCATAGCCTCTCTTGCTAGTGCGTCCACTACTTCTTTCCTAGTTACACCCCTGTGTCCTGGAACACAAACTAGACTATTACAATTATGTAGATTTAGTTTCTCGATACACTCAAAGACCAGTGAGTACTTAATCTCACGGAATGTGAGAGCCTTGAGTGCCACCTGGCTGTCGCTCAGAATGGCAGTTCGCTCATTCCGGACATTCCTGTCTAAGTTTATCTCTGCACATAGAGGATGCTGAGAAAACTACCTATTGGCACAGAACGCTTGGTTCTGTGGCTGCAAATTCCATCTTATATGCTTTCTGGTGCCTTCGCACCTCCTTTGTACCAGTGCTGGGTACATTTCTGGATTTTTCTTTCATATGCAGGTGCACTTCGGTTTGCCTTGTTGTCCACTTCAATGTTGACTTATTTGCGAATTTGATGGCTTCATCTCTTACCAAGCTAGCGGTAAGTAAAAGTTGCGGGCTGAGCAATTCCACGTTTTCAGATGACATTATTTTTCCTCAACCAAAATATTTTCCAGTAATATTCAACAGAGCACGCTTGGCTGATTACTGAATAGCCGTATGATGCGGTGTCAACTCGAGCATCACTTCCATCGCAGCCGTAGGGCTGGTTCGTGCCGTCATAGTTATGTAAACGCATGTCAAGCGCTGAAATTGAATTTATGCTGCCCCCGCTGTCAACAGAGCGACTCTCGTTGCCCAAGTAACCACCCCATATTTTATCATTGGTCTTATTATCATGATGTACATTCATCTCAGGATTCTTAGGCTGTTGCCCCTGCTAGATTTTTGCAGATCATGGGAGCCTTTGTTGCTTTGTACAAGGTTTGCGTCAGCATGCCTCTCCCAGTTAAGTTTGGCATCCAGGAAAAGGCCAAAATACTTACCTTCGCTGACAAGTCCAATAGCAACTTCGTCTATGCGGATCTCCCTCATTTCTGATAATCCTTTTTCCTGGTATCAAATATTTTAATAATTTTTTAAATTCTATATCCCATTCATGTTTTTTAGATAGAGTGTAAGTTTGAAACGGCTCAAAACTATAGTCGTTGACTATAGTTGAGAATATCGTTTTTACGCCCACTTTTTAAAAATTGTGTGATGGTAGTAAAACGTTGATGAAAACTCCAGAGGATACAAATTTATTAGAGATAATCACAAAAGGCGGCCTCGGTAGTCTAGCGTAAGTGCACTAACCTGCCATCCCAGAGGTTGTAGGTTCGCACTTTTCTAAATTTACCTACTTTCCCTGTTTCTAAAAAAAAAAAAAACAAAAAAAAAACGCGCAGAAACACCAAATTTAGCGAAGTCTTCAACCAACTGTGTGATCCTTCTGCCTGAAAAATGTGACACACAGATGGCGCTTCAAGCAGTAAGAAGGCGTTGTTTGTAAGCAACGACAGGTAGGCATTCCCACTACTTAGGACTGATAGCGGAGGTCTAATCACCTACCGTGCCATAAATCAAATAGATTAACGAAACCAACGTAAGACAAGTCTTGTTGAGGCTCTATGCTACCGTGAGGAGTGAACAAGGAAAAAAAAATCACTGGAGGAACTATTAAAGGTGGATACCTATCGAGCAAAATAGCTGAGAGCTCGCCAACATTTCTTTGCGACGAAGTTATATATCTTCAGATGAAATATGCAATATGCCAAAATTAAGGAATGAAAATATTTCAGAAGACAAGTCTTTGGGCTCCTCAGCGTCAGACACATATTTCAATATATAGAATTCAACAATTATTTTAGTTGTCTCGGCAGGCACAACGCAAGTTTTTTTGCAATTTCTATTATTTTTGAAGTTCCAGAAATGGCTACATCACATTAGGCTAGTTTTTATGTCAGCACAATTGTGAATGGGACATTTTTTCTTATACCCCCAGATGCAACCAAATACGTTCAAATATTATGAATTTTCTTTGTTAGACTTTGGTCGTCGTTTTGCAGTATTTTCTCAAGTTCTACTGAATTACTTAATCAACTCCAGATATCTACAGCCAAACAGAGCTGTTTTTGCTTTAGAGAAGATTGTTGGAATTTATCGAGTAAATGAACACCCAGTGACCTTGGTCATAGTTAGCAAGGCTAGAAATATTTAAACACCAACGCCACGGGAAATGGATAAAGAGGCAAAGCGAATGGGTCTGGTGGTGAACGAGGACAAAACGAAGTACCTCCTGTCTTCAAACAAACAGTCAGCGCACTCGCGTATCGGCACCCACGTCACTGTAGACAGTTATAATTTCGAGGTTGTAAAAGACTTCGTGTATTTAGGAACCAGCATTAACACCGATAACAATGTCAGCCTTGAAATCCAACGTAGAATCTCTCTTGCCAACAAGTGCTACTTTGGACTAAGTAGGCAATTGAGTAGTAAAGTCCTCTCTCGACGAACAAAACTAACACTCTACAAGACTCTCATCATGCCCGTCTTGTCGGTTGTATGTCGCAGAGGCGTGAACGATGAGCTGTATGAGCTTTACGACGACATAGACATAGCGCAGCGAATAAAGATCCAGCGGCTACGTTGGCTGGGTCATGTCGTCCGAATGGATACAAACGCTCCGGCTTTGAAAGTATTCGATGCGGTACCAGCTGGTGGTAGCAGAGGAAGAGGGCGGCCTCCACTGCGTTGGAAAGATCAGGTGGAGAAGGACTTGGCTTCACTTGGTGTGTCCAACTGGCGCCGGTTAGCACGAGAAAGAAACGACTGGCGCGCTTTGTTAAACTCGGCCAAAATCACGTAAGCGGTTATAGCGCCAATTAAGAAGAAGAAGAACGCCACGGGAAAAGTATTTTTTCAGGACAAAAAGTAGAAAAGATAAAAGAAATTCTATACCTATGATTAAGGTTGGGTTGAGATTAGGTTAGGTTGAAGCGGTTGTCCTGTGGCACACATTCAGGCTCACAGCTCATTGTGATGCCGCGTGGGGAGCTTTCCCTATTTCTCCTAAAACCAGTGTGTGCTTTCAAAAACTTTAGAATACCTCCTATTTCTGCAGAACTGAGATCGTCCAATTCGTTAAAAAATTGTCTGCCCAGAGTAGTAAATCTCCGTCCGGATAGAGCAGGACAATGGCACAGAAGTTGCAAAATTTTCTCTTCCTCTTCCTCATCAAGACAACTTCTACAGTAGTCATGTGCTTGCACACCCATCCTTTGGGCGTGTCTACCTATTAGGCAGTGCCCCGTTACGACTGAGATCAGTGTTTTAAGACTGCGTTTATTTTGGCTTAGCAGAGATTCTGTGCGTTTCGTTTGCTTTCCTTATGATTTCCTCAAGGATAGGTAGCTTACGTATTTGTAAGAGTATGTCTATGTCATTGTCTATGTACTCATCGGTCAATTTGGTGCCGAGTCTCGCTAGCTCATCGCTACAGTTACCCTTCATGTCGCGATGGCCAGGAACCCATGTTATCTTTAAGCGAAATGACTCAGCCATCTCGTTAAGGGGGGATTCTACTGTAAAAATCAAATTTTCATGGATTTTGTTTTCATACTTGTATTAATTTAATTAGTAAAAAAAAGTTTAGCGTTACATAAACACAGGTCTTGAGTGTACAAAAAAATTTTTTAAATTTATTTTCATTTCAAAATGGCAGCTGTACAGCCGCTCCCCCGAAACGCCTTTTGAAATCTGCCCACACTGTCGCGCATTTAAAAAAAATCTGAAATGAAAAAAACCAAATTTTTTTTATTATATATCATTATTTTTAGTTGTTAAGCCTATTACTTGCAAAAAAAAAAATTTTTGTAAAATTTTTGAAGTTTTTTAAAAAATCGACATTTTTTTGTTGTCATTTGGTTATTAAAAAAGGGGTTATAAATAATAAATTTTTTCCCACCATAGCTTTAAAAACTAGTAAATATTGTTAAAAATATACTATCAAAGTTTGAGCTTGATATGTTAATTTTTCACGGAGCTGTGATGTGGGCAATTTTGAAAACGTGGTTTCGAAAAAAACACGCTTAAACAATTTTTCATACTTACAGCTTAATCAGCTATTCCTGCCCCATATAACATTTCGTCTGCTCTTAATATTTCATTATCCTCTTCAAGAAGAGCCTCTGTACGAGCTTTTCGGGCTTCGTGGGTGGATTCAGAGCGACGTTTAACCTTTTTCTTCTCACGACGATTGTGGAGTAGGGAACGTCTTATCTCTTGATCAAGCGCATATGACCGTAAACCGCTCGAGCGCTCAGTTTATACCTGCTTTGCTAAAACTTATATAACTTGAAAACTATTCAAGATTTCTTTTTAAGATTTTCATGGAACATTCTGGAGTTGTTTCTGAGTATGTTTCAACAAAAAGTAAAAAATCGATTTTTTTTAAGTTTTACAGTAGAGGCTCCCCTTAAGAGATGTGCAGCATTTCGTGGCTACCTTGCAGGTTGTCGGCTGTTTTGTGCCGGATTTTATCGCCACTTGGCTATCAGTGAAAATGTAGATATCATTTCCGGATATAGCATCACACTGTACCAGTGTCGCGGCTTGTATTATTGCCATCAGTTCAGCCTGAAAGACACTACAGTAGTCGGGGGGGCCGAATACTGAAGGAGATTCCCAGATTCTCGAAGTATACACCTCCAGGGTATACACACCTATGAGTAAAAGTTCCAGAAAGTTTGATGCATTCATCTTTGAAGTTATCGTAAAACACGATTTTTTATTTTTTGTTGCACTGTTGACCTGCCGATCGTATTTTTCTTATGCTTAAATAGGTATGCTAAAATAGGTATGTAAAAATTTAGATTCTTTATAATGGATTTTCGAATAAGAGGTGTTATTTTGATATTCAAAGAAAAATGCTATTTTTTAATATAAATGATCGGCTGTTTATTTAATTATAAAGAGGAAGGTATGCCGTTAATAGTGGGAAATAGCATCAAGCATATGACCACGCTTACAGGACAACATCCTTTTCATGAAACTTTCCATAACCGAATTGCAAAGTGGTTGCCCTATGTCCTCGATAGCCTTACGTATTCCATTTTTGAGGTCTTGAATCGACCCTGGGCTGCTGGTGTAGACCTTCTCTTTCACGTGGCCCCAAAGAAAAAAGTCACAAGGTGTTAAATCACAAGATCTCGCTGGCCAATTGTGATCATCTCTTCGAGAGATAACAGGATCCGGAAACTTTTCCCGTAAAAGATCAATGGTGTCATTGCTTGTGTGGGACGTAGCGCCGTCTTGTTGTTGTCTAGATCAACACCCTCCAATTCCGGCCATAAAAAACGTTAATCATCTCTAATCTAATCTAAGTAACGCCTGTTATTGGAAAACCCTTATTTAATTATTTATTCCATATATGACTCTCAACAACTTTATGCAATAAATAACATAATTTAAATAAATAATAAATAAGTATGAGCCGCACTGTAACATGGACTTGAAGTTATTTCCACTAATAAGGCAGTCTCGTGAATATTTTGCACACAAGTGCATACCGCTTCCTGGGGAAAGCCGTCAATACAGCACCCTGTATCTTTAATTTTTTCCCATTTATTTTTTATTTGCGGCTTTGAATTACTCCTGATTCACTTGTCCATTTAATAAACTTGCAACGGCGCCCTGCCATCTAATAGCGTTGCAACCCTCAGCCAGCAAAAAATCAATTTAACCCCTCAAATAGGAAGAAAAAAAATCGGAAATAAAATTCAATTATCGCTTTTAAATTAAACTGCCACTTCCGGTTTTGATGACATTATAATCAGTTGGTCGCGCGGAGAGGTCAAAGTGCTTCCAGTGCGGTTGCAACGCTAACACAATACCTGATTGTGCTTGCGTGCGTGTGCGTGTGCGTTGATCGCCTGTCGCATGTCGCTTGTCGCCAGTCACCGCTGCACTTGCAATTGACACGCTCGGCTAATGGCAGTTGGTTAATGGGCGCGGACCGAGCGGTTAACTGCGCTGTTCGTTAGCTGCTTGATTGGTTGCCTATTTCTATACGGCCATTCAGCTGCTGGCTTGACATTGCAATTGATTTCTGCAGTGTTCGCGGGTGTGGCCGAAAACTAATCAATTCTTCATTGTTTTGCGTAAAAGAGGTCGCACCACAGCGGCCTCAAGCCACTACTTATTGGGCTGCCTTGCAACTTACGCTGTTAGTTTTTCGTTTCTGATATTTCTTGCTTTGGCGCGATTTCCCTCATTAGGCTTCCTTATTCGTGGCATATTTATTGAAATTACTATTATACACACATATTTGTATAGCGGTGATGTTGCAAGTGCCCATTGCAGATTTTTTTATTTTATTCCAATTATCTGGACCGTTTTTTTATATGAATTTGCCATAACGCGTTTATAATAAAAAGATCGCTGCGGCCACTTTATAAATAGCGGGCCGAGTTGTGAATCCCGAACCGGCGAGTGCTTTATTTTATAATCCTAAACAACATGGGAGAATCAATAATCATTCAATATTGATTTTGAAAATATTTTTTATACCTTAAATAAAAAAAAAATTATTAAAAAAAAAAATTAAATGATAGAAATATTTTTTTTGCCTTGACATAAATTATAAATCTTCTGTTGGAGGGACTAATTTTGCAACCTCCGTTTATATAAATGCTCGATAGCTGGGAGATGTGTTCACTAACACTATTTTAGAGACACTTAATAGTGTAGGAATCGATCCTGTCGTCCGGCATTCGAAGTGTAGTCAATTAAAAAGGTCATAAATTTAGTTTGGAAAATTACGTTCATTCAACTCAAAGTAAAAAATGTGTGAAAATAATACAAAATTAAGAATCAATTTAATTTTGCTCGATATGACCACGTTTTGCCTTCACTATGGCCTTGAGACGGTCCTGAAACGAATCGCAAGCTGACCGTATGTGACTTGCAGGTATTTTGGCCCACTCGCGAACAATCACTTTTTTCAGCGCCTCGAGACTGGTGAATCTTTTAGCTCGGACTCTGCCCTCCAAAATGATCCAAAGAGAATAATCCATTGGATTCGCATTTGATGAATTTGCGAGTCATTAAGTTGACATTATGAAATTCAGAACGTTGTTTTTTAGCCATTCTTGTTTCAATCGAGCTTTGCCTCCTGGTGGCCAAACGATGACTCAGATTCTCGTATGAACGGTCGGTGAAATACACTATATCGTTTTGGGAGTTAACGAATTGCTCAATTTTGAAAAATTGTTCGGAAATTGACTACTTTCGGCCAAGCAAAGCAACTTCTTCATGCGACATTTGGATCTTGTAAGGCTTGTCCTTGAGATAATTTTTCAGTATGCAGCGAATTCGAAGGTCAGCTATTATTAGTTCTTTTGCCATTTGATTGGCACTTCGTCGGGGATTCCTCTCATGTCGCTTCTTCACTTGTTGACCCATTTTACGTGACATTGCAGTCTATTGCTGACCTCCTCCATGCAGAAGGAATGGAATGAGACAATATTAATGAGGCTATCGAATAGAGGGACTCCTCAAGGTGCATCTTATTGCCTCTCTGGTTGTTAGTTGTGGGTCAAGTACTCACTCGATTTGAAGGTAGAGCTCAAAGACTGGTTGTATTTGCGGCGACGCTCTTAAAACAATATACAACTGTACTAGCCCTTGGGGGAACCTGTTATCCCTATAGGGCGCGTCCCCAGGTGGTGGATAGGGGAACGCCTCCCAGATATGGAAGGTAGGAGAGCAGGTCTCCCGCGAACCAAACAGGTCGAAGACGTAAACTTCGTTAAAAAAACTCCCTCAACCGAAGGTGTGATGCGACCCGTGCCTATTGGGTGGGTTTGGCAGCCGGGGGACTAAATAAGGCTGTCTTCGTACGGAGCCCTCCTGATATCAGGCCGCCTCAGGTTGTAACGGTGGCCTTGTCATGGTATGGGGCGCTGCCATGGTCGACCGGATATTTCCCCTTTATCCTCTTTGGTCACCGCGCATGGCGACATGCGCAGCTCCCTTGGCGGGGCAGGTGACCGTACGAACCAGATGAAATGAAACCACAAAAACTTAAAAATTCGGATGACGGGAAAACAAACACGGAACAAACGGACAAAATGACGGGAAAACATACCGACGCATCGACAGCACGGACTGATAAAAAACCAAACACGCGGACAGAACTACAGGACAAGCAAACAGACAGACAGGAGGAAGCGACGGACGCACTTAAAAAACAGTCAGACAATTGGACAAGACGTACAAGCAAGGACGAACTGAGGATGACGGGGTCACCCTCAGAGGATGAGCTCTTGGCCTCCAGCCAAGAAACAGTTGAGGGCAAAGCTGTGGGCCACAGTACGCCAACAACCATAAATGAACCAACAACATCCGCTAACGCCATGGGGCAAAAGCGCACTAATAAAGGCCCATCAAGGTATAAACTCTACCAGAGGTCTCTCGCTATCCTTGGCAGGATTCGTAAAAACGAAACCGAAAGTAAAGCTCATCCCAAAGATGAGGCTGACAAGGCAAGGTGCCAAAAGGTGGTGGACGAATACCTGGCATTCCAAACCGCCCGAAAGACAGAGGCCAAAAAACGTAACCATTCGCAAGACGAAAACAAGAGGGCCACAAAGAAGCACAAGGTCTCAGATCAGGGTGCGGTTGTCCCCAAACTTACCAAACCATTCAGTGAGGTGGCACGGGACCACCTTCAAATGGCACTGGTGGACGAAACTTCTAACCGCGGCAAACCTGTGCTTGACAAATGGTCGGAGATTGAGGCACGGTTGTCTCGCATAATTGTCGACCATGTCATGGCGAACCCGGAGGGTCAATCCCCAGGTTTCGACTCGGTGGAAGTGGTTCGCGGTTGCCGGGTAATCAAATGTGATGACCAATACTCATTGCATTTCCTTACAAACGTGATTGGCGAAATTCAGAACAGCTGGGATGGCTTGAGGCTCAAGCTCATTCCAGCTAGCGAGATACCACGAAGGCCGAGGGCTCGCATCTGGATACCAAACATGGAGTTTGAAGCCAATCAGTTAATTCCCTATCTCCAGGCTCACAACCGCTCAGTGCCGATGGCCGATTGGTCGATCATCAAAGCGGAGGCTCCGCAAAAGCACAGCGTGTCGTTCCTCCTTCAAATCACAGAAGAGAGCCTTGAACCACTGCAAAAAGTGGAAAATAAACTTCGGTTTGGCATACGGAAGGCCCAGCTGAAGATATTCCGTTCTGCGAATCCGGAGGAGGAGCAGGATGAGGTCGACGGCACCAGCGAACTGCTGATTGGCATGCAGTTAAATGATGCCGAACCTGCGGAAGCAAACCAATAAAAAGATGGTTTTAAAGGTTGTCCAAATTAACCTGCAGCACTCACAAACTTCAACGGACAACCTAACCGTTCTCCTAGGGGAGGAGAACGTTGACATAGCCATAATCCAGGAACCCTGGGTGAGAAGCAACGAGGTGAAGGGGTTCCCTGGAAGAAACTACAATCTGTACTATAAGCGTACTCAAGGTAATCCTAGATCATGTATTGTAGCCAAAAAACACTTAAACATATTTTTAATCCCATCATACAGTTCACAGGATGTGACGGCCGTTGAGGTGGAAGCTGCTGACGGTGTCAGCATCACACTTGCATCCATCTATATGGCACATGATCCGCCAGAACCCCCCGAGGAGGCTTGTGGGCTTGTGCTTGAAGGAGCCAGGAACAAAACCCTGCTACTCGGATGCGACGCCAACGCGAGGCATGCGTTGTGGGGAAGCTCTGAGACAAACGACCGAGGTGAGTCTTTATATAATTTTATTATTAATACTAACTTATCGGTATGTAACAGGGGTAACACTCCCACTTTCACCTTTCCTAGTACGGAGTACTTCAGAGGATGGGAGGAAGTGATTGATGTTACTCTGCTGTCTGAAAATAGCTCAGTAAGGGTAGATAATTGGAGGGTATCCAATAAAAGGTCCTTTTCTGATCATAGTTGGATCCTCTACGATTTAGATCTTAAGGTAGATCCACCCCTACCGTATCGAAATCCTTTAAGAACCAACTGGAAGAGGTTCAAAAATGCAGTTAACAAGAGGATAGGAGAGATTCCTATCCCTCAAATCACTCTCACGGAAAACCTTGAGAGTAGGGTCATAACACTGGAAAAGGCATTTAGTAGGGCCTACAAAACGTCCTGCCCCATAAAATTTAGCAAAAAAATTCACCCTCCTTGGTGGAGCAGTGAGCTCTTAAAACTAAGAGAAAAATCCAGATCAACGTTTAACCTCAGCTACTCGACGGGAAATTGGGAATTGTACAGAGAAAGTCGGAGACAGTACAAGAAGGCAATCAGGGCCGCCAAAAAAGAGAGCTGGAGGGAATTTTGTTCGTCAATCGAATCCACCAGGGATTCTGCTAGGCTCAGCCGTGTTCTTTCCAAAGACCACTCAATGGCTTCTTGGGTCAAGAAACCTGATGGAACTTGGACTGCTACAGCAGAAGAATCGCTAGAGCTTCTGCTAAACACGCATTTTCCGGGATGCATCGCTTACGAAAGTGAGAGGGGAAACATTAGGCGGAGCCAATATAATCCACAGCATCTTGCAAATGAAATTATTACCAAAGAAAAAGTTGCATGGGCAATCAAATCTTTCTCACCCTTTAAATCTCCGGGGCCAGATGGGATCATTCCAAAGATGTTACAGGAAACCTTGGACTAAACTCTACCATGGCTAGAGGAGATTTTTAAAGCGTGTTTAAACTTTGGCCATATTCCAGATAGCTGGAAACTAGTCAGGGTCGTCTTCATACCAAAAGCAGGTAGAAGAGGACATGAATCAGCGAAGGACTTCAGGCCAATCAGTCTTTCGTCTTTCCTGTTAAAAACTTTTGAAAGACTTTTGGATATGCACCTCAGAAGCTCTTTGGAGAGCTCTGGCATATCAACTGCACAACACGCATACCTTAAAGGCAAATCTACGGAGACAGCGCTTCACGAGGTAATCCGAACTATAGAGGGCTCTCTAGAGAGCAAACATTATACCATGGCGGCATTCCTGGATATCGAAGGCGCCTTTAACAATGTTAGCACAGATGCCATCCAACGGGCGTTGATAGACCTGGAGGTGGACAGTTGCGTTAGTAACTGGGTCATCTCCATGCTAGAAACCAGGATCATCAAAGCTAATATGGGTAATATCAACATAACCAAGAAGGTCCACGGGGCACTTTACAAGGGGGAGTATTATCTCCACTTCTTTGGCACATAGCCAAATTGATTAGCAAAATCTTAATAAAACTTGACGGAGGTGGGGTAAAAGTGGTGGCGTACGCTGATGATGTGGTGTTAATGGTGTCAGGACTGTGTCCAAATACGATCAGTGGGATCATCCAAAGGGCGTTAGGCGAGCTTAACTCTTGGGCCACAGGATGTGGGCTAAGTTTAAACCCACGTAAAACAGAACTTATGCTTTTTACCACCAGATACAAGGTACCAACTTTCACCCTACCAAATATCAACGGACAAACTCTGTCACTATCAACCAGTGCAAAGTACTTAGGAGTAATTCTGGACTCCAAACTTAGCTGGAAGTTAAACGTCGAAGAACGGGTAAGGAAAGCAGAAATTGCTTTATATGCCTGCAAACGTATGCTTGGAAGAAGATGGGGTCTTCAACCTAAGCATACATTATGGCTGTATAAGGCAGTTATACGACCCATTCTATCGTATGGTTCGGTAGTTTGGTGGAAAGCTCTAGGGAGAGAGTACAATACCAAATTACTCGGCAGAATACAAAGATCAGCCTGTGCAATAACGGTCGGTGCAATCAGATCATGTCCTAGAGAGGCTCTCAATGCTCTGACAAACGTTATTCCAATAGGCCTACATATAAAGAAGACGGCAACCATGAGTGCATTTAGGTTAAATGAAGCGGGTCGCTGGAAAGAAAAAAACTTATGGTCACGCTAGTCTATTATTGCGACAAACTCAGTTAACCTCGGTGAGGACTGACTACATCGTCCCGATGGCAACGTTCAAAAGGAATTTTGCCACACTCTTTCCATCTAAAAAAGAATGGAATAAGGGATTCTCTCTAAACAACTTCGATACCACAGTCTATACAGATGGCAGTAAAATGGATTGTGGTGTTGGAGCTGGTATATATTCTCATAGACTTGTAATTGAAAAATCTGTGCGTCTCCCTAATACCAGCAGTGTCTTCCAAGCGGAAGTACTAGCAATTGGGGAAGCCTGTAGGTTACTAATCGCAGATTTCTCTTTCAAGGGCAATATCGCTATTCTTTCGGATAGCCAAGCTACAATCCAGGCGCTGGACGCGACTATAACAACCTCTAAAGTGGTGGAGCAAAGTAGGAGTAGCCTCACCAACTTGAGTGAAAACCACAGAGTAACCTTAATTTGGGTCCCGGGACACCGGAACATAGAAGGTAACGAAAAAGCTGATGAACTGGCAAGAGGGGGATCTGCCATGAATAGCGCTCTTGCAGTACCAGTATTCACTCCACTAGGTGCAGTCAAGAATGCAATTTCCCTAAAATACCTTCGAATTGCAGATTGTAGATGGAGAGACCAGACGAAATGCAAAATCAGCAGAACGTTATGGCCCACCTACAACCTCAAGCAACCGTCGACATTAATAAACATGAAACGACGGGACACCTGTAGACTTACGGCAGTCATAACTGGCTTTTGGTCTGTTGGAGAACAAGCAGCCAAAATGGGCATCCCTCACAACACATACTGTCATAGTTGTAAACAACCGGGGGAAAAAGAAACAATCTTCCATTTCCTCTGTGAATGCCCTGCCCTATGGAAGGACAGAATGTTAACCCTGGGCAAACCGCTGTTCGAGAGTCTCGAGCAGCTGTCTGGCTTAGAAGTCAACAACCTAATAAGGTTCCTAAACCGCACAGACTGGATATAGTCCTGCTGTAAATAACTGGTAAACAATTTGGTAACGAGGATGTGGCAACAAAATGGTGCGGAAGCGCTAGTTGGATTCTGGATGAATCACCACTCTAACCAACCAACCAACTAGCAATGCTGGTCTGAGTGTCAATGCTGAAAAAACGGACTTACAAAGACACCCCCGCTATATCCGCAGGCGTAGCGAAAAAATGAGAGCCCAACTGTATAAATCTTTGCCCGACGAGAGCAGGGCAGCTGAGAAGAAGGTGTTGATATAATTCCACCTCGTCCTAAAGAGAGCTTCTACAGAACCGACTTGAGGCACTCCCAAGTCTCACCGCATGAACACCTAAAGGATAATGCCCTATAAGGATACCCACCAAATTCGAGAGCTGGGGCTTTGTTAGCTTTAAAAGTTCCCTCGCGCGTCCCCGATCTTCCCCTTGTTAGAAGGATCTCGCGACCTTGCACGTTTGTGCACTAGCCCAGGGCTCGCTGAGTTGACTCGAGGCCCATCTTTCCAGGAGTAGACCACAGGTTCTTAAGAGAACCCCAATCCTCTCATTTCGTGACAAAACCGTATCCAAAGTTCCCTGTCTAGGCAGCTCATCAGCTCAGCAATTTCCCTCTATGCCGCTCTGACCGGGAACCCAAGTGAGCCTGATGTCGAAGTAATCGGATTTAATCGAGAGAGAAGCCAGACATTCCCCGACCAATCTCGAATGCACAAGCAACGAGCCCAAGGCCCTAATTGCCGATTGGCTATCGGATTAAATATTTACTTCCTTAACGGTAATTACCGAGGTAAGCAACCAATCCACTACTTCCTTAATTGCGGCTAGCTCCGCTTGGAAAACACTACAGTGGTCCGGGAGCCTAAATTTAAGTTTGATGGGAGGCTACTTACATAATACTCCCCTACCAACCCTTCCGTCCAACTTCGAGCCACCCGTGAACATGTTTGCCATGCCTTGCCACCAAATGTTGAACTCCCCACTCATCCCTTGAGGGAATACAGTGATCCAGAACCTTGGGGATGAACTCAAAATTTTTAAGAATACTAGAGTATCCGTAACTTAAGTCTAGCCTATGGCCCGAACACCTTAGTCTGATTGCGGCTTGTACAGTGGTAGTTTTTCCTACAATATCCACGGGTGCCACATTCAGCATAGCGTTAAGCGCTAGAGTAGGAGTGGTACGGAGCGCCCTACTGATTCCAATGAGGGCAGACCTTTGTACCCTCTTCAGCTTCTTAACTGATACCATTCTTTCTAGTGATATCCACCAGACAAGGACTCCGTACAGCAAGATTGGTTTCATAATCGTGTTATAAAGCCAAAAAGTGACTTTAGGTGAGAGGCTCCATCTTTTGCCGATAGCGCTCTTGCAACCATACTCGTACAAGGCGACTGCCCATTTTGGCTGCTTGTTCTCCAACAGACCAAAAGCCAGTTATGACTGCCGTTAGTCTCCAGGTGTCCCGTCGTTTCATGCTTATTAATGCCAACGATTGCTTGAGGTTGTAGGTGGGCCTTAGCGTTCTGCTAATTTTCCATTTCGTCTAGTTTCTCCATCTACAATCTGCAATTCGGAGGTATAGGGTGGGCCATGTAAAATTTGCTTTTTGAATCGGCTATAAAAAAAACTAATCAATATTTTTTCAAACTTTTTTTTTTATTTTGAAGATTGAACATTGTCATTTATGAATGAAAAATAATATCGTTCAAATGACTGCCACGACAGGCTTTACAGTAGGCCATACGATCAACCCAATTTTTAAGCACATTTTCGATTGTTTGGGCTCCAATTTCATGAATGGCAACTTCGATTTCGTGTTTTAAAGCACCAATCGTCTCTGGATGGTTCGCATAGCATTTGTCCTTAATGGCTCCTCACAAAAAATTGTCCAAAGGGCTTAAATCACAGCTCCGAGGTGGCCAATTGATATCGGAATTTCGGCTGATTATTCGGTTTTCAAAAACGGTAGCCAAAAGTTCGAGTGTAACTTTGGCAGTGTGACAAGTTGCATCGTCCTGTTGAAACTAAATGTCGTCCAAGTCATCCTCTTTAATTTTTGGAAACAAAAACTGTAACCGCGGAAGAAGAAGAAGACTCACTACTTTGGAAATAGGTTTTCAATATTTCCCAATTTTGTTCAAGCGTATAGCGTCCCATTTCGTAAATGCCAAACCTTTAAGTAAATTATGAACACATTTGACATTTCATTTGTGTTACCATTCTCAAAAAAATAGGTGGTTCAAAAAGCAAACACTATATGGCCCACCCTGTATTTTTGGGAAATTGCACTCTTGAGTGCACCTAATGGTGTGAATACCGATTCTGCAAAAGCGTTTTTCATGGCAGTTCCCCCTCTTGCCAGTTCAACTGCTTTTTCGTTGCCTTCAATGTTCCGATGTCCTGGCACCCAGATTAAGGTAACTTTATGGTTTTCACTCAAGGTGTTGAGGCTATTCCTACTTTGTTCCACCACTTTAGAGATTGTTGTAGGCGAGTCCAGTGCCTGGATTGCAGCTTGGCTATCCGAAAGAATAGCGATATTGCCCTTAAAAGAGAAATCTGTGATTAGTAGCCTAGAAGCTTCCCCAATCGCCAGTACTTCCGCCTATATGAAGATACTGAGTATGAAGATGAGGAGCGCGCTTTCTTCCCACACCGGCTTCTTCTTGGCACACCGAAAGAACAGCTCTGCAACGAGCTATTGGTGTATTTACACTTGAAGAAATAATCGAGAAAACTATATTATGATAGACGAAGAAAAATCGCGTAAATCACTGAAATTCAAAATTGCATATCCATTTTATTTGGAACTTACATTTTCTTAAATAGATAATTTTAAATGAAATCCAGCTTTCACTTCTTAAACACTATTAACATAATGTTTCCACTTCCTTTAATCAGCAAATTTTGCTGAGATATTTAATTTTTATTTTATGTCGCTCATTCCTTTATTTTGTATTCTTACTTCATTTGCCCAGCGCGCCCAACATAATTACGGAATATGTCCGACGCAAGTGCAACTACGCCACGCTTTGTTTGACCTGGACTAGCAGCGCCATTGTTGTTGTTTGCGCTAATGCTAATGTCATAGCTGTAGTTGTTTTTCCATGTATAATCGCTAAACCTCGTTGGCCTGGTAGGTAGGTAGTCCTATTTATTGACCTCGTTGCTCTACGCCTGCCAAGTGGCATTGTTGTTGTTGCTGTTGGTGACTCATGCTTGCCGCCAATGTGGTTTCAAGCTGCGGCCAAGCTATTGCTGCTGCAAGTAAATGGCGTTAGTGCTTGCGCTGTTGTTGTTGTCGTTGTTGTGGTTGCACTTTGATGTCGCTTGTGCTTGTTGTTGTAGTGGCTGTCACTATTTTGTTGTGGTTCCTTTGGGTTCGGCCACGGCGCTGCTCGCCGACCATTGTGCTGTGACTGTTGTTGGCAGCGGCGGCGGCCACTGTTGTAGTTGCAGCTCAATCGCCACCATTTGCGCTTCTTTGCCCGGCACCAGTGTCGTGTCACCAATGCCATTTAATCGCATTTTCAACACATAATCAGCACTTTCCGCTGCGGTTGCTTGCAACAACGCTGTGGCATGGATGGAATTACTGAAATAAAAAGTAAAAAAAAAAACAGGGTTGAGAATAATAAAGTGTTTTTTTTAATGCGGTTGAGTGAAGTGAAATTTTTGTTTGCTTTTGAAAATTAATTTTTTTTTTTTAGTTTTTAGATTTTTTTTTCACAATTTTTTTATTTCACTGCTGTTAAACATGAAAGTTCTTAAATTTTTATTTTAAAAATTTTTTTTATAAAATGAAATTAAGACTCGCGTACTGCAAGCGCGGCCTCAGCGTCGTCGATCTTAAGTGGATTTGAAATTATCGCACAAAATGCGCTTCGAGCATCATTCAAATGCCAGCTCAGGCACTCGAGCGTTCTTTTCACTAACTACCCCTCTCGCGCGCGTTTCCATATCTACTCTACTTTGACTTTGGCTTTTCGTATGGATTTTATTTTTGCGCTGTGGCAAAGACATGCGTTCAAGTGATGCCATTCTTTTAGTTTTCGCTTTTTTGCATTTTTGTGGCGGCCACTAGTGGCACAAAACAATGCACTTGCACAAGAATCACAAGCAAACACACACACACATACATAGACAATAGTATACTTACTCATGCGCTTTTAATCTAATCCAACATTCCCTAGTTTGCTCCAGTTGCTTCTCAATATGCTTTGAGTGCGCCTCCTCCGCTGTGTGCCTGCTGGCCTTCTCCACGCCTTTGTGCTCATTCTGGCTATCGATGGCGTATGACTCGCCGTCGTCGTAGTTCACGCTGCTCCTCTTATGAGCCGCTCGTCCACACGCATCACTGAACGCATTGTCCTCATTGCAGTTGCTCTTAGTGTTAGTATTGCTGTTGTTATTGTTGTTTTCATTGTTATAGTGTTGGTTGTTGTTGTTGCTGCTGCTGCTGCTGTTATTTGTGCTTTCGTTTTTGCATGCTTCCAATATGAGTACCGCATCAGCGACTGGCTGGCTCAGCGGCACTGCGATATGCGCGCCCTCTTCGCCACCAAAATTCAATATGGGCAGGCGATGCGCCACCTTGACATGTCGCTGTAAAAGTGATGATGCTGCAATTGCGTTAAGAAAGAAAAGGCGAAATTCAGAGAAATTTAAAATTGAAAAGGATTTAATGGCAACGAAAAAACATAAAAGGCATCTAACGGCAATAAAAAAATAATTAAGGAAATCATTTGATAGACCGCTGCGTTTTGCATGTAAGCAATTTTTGGGTGCTGCTGATGCATGGATGCATGAGAATATCAGAAACAAAAAAACAAAAAAACAAGGCATAATCATCCACCCTAAGGCGATGAATGTCTTTAACCCTTTAACACCCTCGCCATTAAGCTGAACTCAACTCTCTGTTTAAAGTTCACAAATTCTATAGAGTGACAATTTTTCTCAAACTTTAAGTAAAAAGAATAAAAGCTGCTTGAAGTGGCATATCCGTAGATGCTCCATAGCCATTAAAGAGTTAAAGAATTGTTTGAAAGCTCAACCACCGGTTCAGTTTTTTCTACGTAAGCTCCAGTTTCATTTCTCATCACCTGTCAATTTGCCTACCTTTCGGTGTCTGTTTTTTTCAGTTGCAGCGGAGCAGTATAAAAAATGCAGTGAAGCTTTAGCAAATTAAAACTATACACTCATATTGTTGTTGTTGTTCAACTAAGTAATTGAAAATTTATCGAGCAATGGCATACATATATTTGTGCTGCTGAAAAAGTGCGCGAAGCATTTGACTAATTGCAATCCAGGTTTTCTGTTTTAGTTTCTTTAATGCGCAAGAATGGTCGAAATGCAGGTATCTCTGTGAATCATCTGTTTCTTTAACACTGACAGCGCACAAAATCTTGACTGCGCGTGGGTTCCCAGTCACTGTGAATTTCATCAATATTGGAAACTTTTGCAAACCTTTTTTCCAAAATGAGTGCTTTATTATCTAAAAGTCTGAAATACAGCCCCCATTACGCGTATTGTAGGCAATTTTCCTCAAAAATTTCATGAGACTGGCTTGCCGCAAGGCGAAAACATTTACGATTTCTGAATTTCGTGCGAGGCGTAGAGATGGGAATGCCGCTGATGGGGCCGACGGTATGCAACTCAAAAATAGCTGCAGAAACTTTGCTTTAGCGAGGTAGTGAAGCAAGTCGGGGGTTTGATAGTACGAGAATAACTTCTTAAGTTTTTAAGTATGACAACAACAGTGTGAGTATAAGCGTTTTGTCCTACGTTATTCTGTATAACTCCGTGGTTCTATTGGTACAGAAGTTTTCAAACAGTGAGTTAAAAGGAAGGGTTGCGCAACATTATAAAATGGGGGAGAGCTAGAGTCTGCCAGCCTCGGTTGAGCATCAAACAGTGGTAGAGGTTTCTGGATTATTGCAGTACTTCTAAAGTGCTGTCTTTGTTGTCTTTACACAAAGGCAGCGTGCAACCCTATAATAAACTTATGCAAATACAGCCAGACAGCTGTAAAGGTAGTTGCATCATCTAATTTTTTATTATCTAACGACTGGCTGCCTGTAAACATACGGTTGCATATCTTTTCGGTTTCTGGCTTCAAGACAATAGAGGGAAGCTAAGTGCTTGATGCGATGACCAGAAAGCTATTGGTATGATTTTTGCCAAAATCTTATCGAGGAGGATGCAAATATCAGTTTGTATTTTAATAACAATGTCATTATGCTCTATTCTCGAGTCCAGGAGTTGCACTCAACCTTCTTCTTTTTGTTTGGTGCGTTAACCGCTTACGCCGAGTTTAACAAAGCGGGCCAGTCGTTTCATCTCGTGCTAACCGGCGCCAGTTGGACACACCAAGTGAAGTCAAAGTCTTTCTCCTCTTGGCCTGTTCAACGCAGAGGAGGTCTTCCGCTTCCTCTACTACCACCAGCTGGTACCGCATCAAATACTTTCAGAGCCAGAGCATTTGTATCCATTCGGACCCAGCCAACGTAGTCGCTGGATCTCTATCGTCTGCGAAATTCGCCGTTGCCAACGTGCGAAGGCCAAAAAATCTTACGCAGAATCTTTCTTTCAAACACTCCAAGCGTCGCTTCATTGGATGTTCTCATCGTCCACGCCTCTGCGCCATACCTTAGGACGGGCATGATGAGAGCCTTGTAGAGTGTTAGTTTTGTTCGTCGAGAGAGGACTTTACTACTAATTTGCTTACTTAGTCCAAAGTAGCACTTGTTGGCAAGAGAGAACGTTGGATTTCCATCATTATCGGTGTTAATGCTGGTTCCTAAATAAACGAAGTCTTTTACAACCTCGAAATTATAACTGTCTACAGTGACGTGGGTGCCGATACGCAAGTGCGCCGACTGTTTGTTTGAAGACAGGAGGTACTTCGTTTTGTCCTCGTTCACCACCAAACCCATTCACTTTGCCTCTTTATCCAGTTTTGATAAGGCAGAACTAACAGCGCGGTTGTTAAGGCCGATGCTGTTAATATCCTCAAGCAATTGTGCTCTCTTATAAAAAATTGTGCCTGAGCGATTAAGTTCTGCGGCTCGCACGATTGCTTTCAGCATCAGGTTAAAGAAGTCATCGGACAGGTCATTCTGCATAGCCGTATTAGTTTTGCAGGCATACCAAATTCAGACATCGCATTCATTCAAATCCATTGACTGTGTAAAAAGTGAAGATGAAGCCAATTCCATTTTTCAATTCCAATTGAATTTTTAAACTCCTTGGATGTGCCTGGTTTACCACCGCACAATTTACGCCTAAAAGTTGGCTCCGTAGTAATCATGCTTCGAAATATAAGTCCCCCAAAACTTTGCAACGGCACGCGTTTGGTGGTAAATAAATTGATGAACAATGTGATTTACGCGATGGCACTCTAAGGGAAATTCGAAGGTGAAGAAGTTATCAATCCGATGATCCCAACCGCTCTTCCGTTTGAGTTTAAAAGACTTCAATTTCCGATCCGTCTTGCATTCGCCATGACCATTAACAAATCACAAGGTCAATCCTTGAAAGTTTGTGGTCTGAATTTAGAAAATCAATGTTTCTCATATGGTCAATTATATTTATGTGGCATGTTCACGGGTCGGAAAACCATCTGCGTTTTTCGTTCTTGCACCTGATAATAAAACAAAAAATGTCGTGTATCACAAGGTGCTTAACTGAACAGTGCAATCTATTAAGGCTTCATTGAAATACTTGACTAATAAAAAACTTAATAAAACCAAAAATTCTGCTTTTTTATTGCCTCTAGGGCGGAACAATTTTCGCCGGGTCAGCTGGTATGAAATAAATTTGAAGCTTAGAATAATTTCTTACGCTTATGTGCTGTACCAACACAAATGCCCTTTAAGAGATTGCGGTTCTCTCAATTTGAGAATCCAGATGACACCTAAAAAGTGGAGCTCAAAGCATTGCTGAAATTCGCGAAAAGCATTGATAACCTAATAATTCAACTCACAAGGGATCGAAATCCATCAGGTGTCGTTACAAAACCAAATGGTCAACATGTGGCTTCAAACCAGCTTGAATGACGCAACATAAACCACGAATAATCACACATACATTTATTCATGAGGATAATTTTCTTAATATAATTTTCTTTCCTTACTCAAAAATTTAAAACCAACTTACCATTAAAAATACCATTGCAATCGTCAAAGGGACATCGATAGTGCGTTGCAGCTTTACGAGACTTACGGCACAATGAAGTCGATTTCGAAGGGGACAAATCAGATGGCGTTGAAGACAACGACGACACTGATGACGTGAGTGTCATTACAGCAGCGGACGGAGGGTCAGAGCTGAATGAAGAATTAATGGAAGTAGCAGCGGCAGGTTGATACGCTTCAGCGGGCACATCAGCCATTGAAGGTAGCGGCGATTCGTCGGATGCTGATGCTGATGAAAACGATGATGACGCCAGGGACGATAACGAACGCAATGACGAAGTTATTGACGATGGTTGCCCCAAGCTGGTCATTGGAGATAGCAGCGCATTTTTGTTTACGGTAATGGTAGTAATTTTTGTATGTTTTTGCTGCCTTCTGTGCTGTTCAATTGTTGCAGCTAAATCGTTTGGGTCCAGTGAGCTGGAGAATACACCGGAAGAGATTGAGGATGCAGGTGTTAGAATCGAATGTGATGAGTCAACGATGTCGCTGCTGTTGCTGCTGCTGTTGTTGTTGTTGCTGCTGCCATTGGAGGAGGAGGAGGAGGAGGAGGAGGAGGAGGAGGAGGAGGAGGTGGAGGTGGAGGAGCTCTTTCGGTTGTTTGTTGAATTGCTATTGCAGCACATCTTCAAATTCATAGTAGGAGACAAGGAAGCTGTTGCTGTTTGCCAGCAGCTTTTGTTTAAATATTCAATGGAACGGCTCAACGTGTGACCGCTGGAACGTTGTTTGTCCACAGAGCGCAGTGCCGATGATGGACAGCTGCAGTTTTCATAATTGCTGTTGTTGTAGCTGGCAAAAGCGCTTTGAGGCGGTTGCGGGCTGCGCTGCCAAAACGGACAACGTTTCACGGTGTTGATGTTGCTTGGTGGGGGTGTTGAGGGTGTTGGAGGGGAATATGTTAGCACTTCTGCTACGCCAACACATTTGCTGCAACCAGTTAAATACTGTTGTTGTTGTTGTTGTTGCCACGTACTCAATATCAGTTGCGGTGAATTTTTTCCATTTCGTGCTTCCCCTGCTTCTTCTCCCTCTCCCAGCTGGCGCTTTTCGCCTGCTGGTTTCTGCTGTTGCTGAAATGTTGCACCGTACTGCGGCAGTGCCGATAAATCATTTGTAGTCGGTGTCGTTGCCGATAAAAGCTTTGACATGGCATTTACGTGTGCAACATCATTTGTTGCTGTTGAATTTAAAATTGTTTTCTTTGCTGTCGCACAATTCAATGGCATTGTCATCGTCTGCGTACGCGCCGGTATTTCCGTTATTGTTGTTGTGGCTGTTGTGGTTATACCTTCGTCGGAGCCAAGTGTCCCGGCGCTATTGTTCTCGCTCAATGTCGAGTGGTTTTGCGAATCTTTTAGCACTCGCTCCACATCCTCGATGGCATTGTTAACAGATCGATTTGAAGATAATTGCAATGTGTGTGTGGGGCACGCTGCTCTAACTGTCATACCAGTCGCTGGGGTCGTTGCACCATCCGCACACGCCAATCCATTAACACCGCCACCCGCCCCAATAAGGCTGCTACTCAACTGTCCATTCCTAGTCGTTTTTGTTTTCGCTGCAACACTTGTGGAGAGATTCTCCATGGACGCTGCTTTGCCACGCCATAACTTCATTAGAATCTTTTTTCTGCTGCTCTCACGCTTCACTGCGCTCGCACTGGCACTGCCCTCTGCGTTAGGAGCTGTGACTGCTGCCTCCGCGCCCCGGTCAATGGTCGCGGCCTCTGTCTCCGTTCTAAATCTAAAATGCCCAGGCTGTCCGCCACCAGGCGCCACATCTTGACTTTGACATTGTCCCTCCTTTGTTTGCGTCTGTCGCCTGCGCCAGCGCTTCTTCGCCTGCACTCGCTCTTCGCCAATGCTTTGTTTGGCCGCTTCAGCGCGCCGCAAACGCCGACTCATCACTTGCGCTCCCTCTCCGAAAAGCTTCTGGCGCAATTTGTCTTCATTGGTGCTGCACAAATTGTATGCGCCCGTGATGGCTGTATAGATTTGCTCGGCAATTAAAGCGCGCTGTGGCGTGTAGCGATCCCGACAGACAGGACACTTTTCTGCACGTATGCGGCAGTTGAGACAGAGCAAGTGCCCATTCTGGCACTGCATCGCCGGTGGGGTGATGGTGTCCATGCAGACGGGACACTCGATTATGGTCAATACGGATTGCACAATGGTGGCGAGACGCTGCAGGGTGCGTGGCATCGGTGCACAGCAAATGCTCTGCGTATGTCGATGCGTTGGGGCGGGGATGAAAGCAGACCAGAGGCGAAAATGTAGAAATAAAAGCGGAGAAAAAATAGATGTAATTATTTATAATGCGAGTGCGGATGTACAAATGAATGATTGAATATCTACGAGTAGGTATGAAGTGATTGAGTGCTGAGTGTTGAGTGCACTTGCGTAGTTTTTCGACTAGTCATTAATCATAATTACACTGCACAACCGGGGAGAAAAAATATGGCATGCAGCGGCTTATGGTAAAGGGTGGCAAGAAATGACAGCTGTCATACACCTTTTTTTGAAGTTTACGTTTGAATCTTATTTTAGAGAATGGGTGGGGCTAAAAATGCTACGCTTTCAAACCAAATCACAAATTCTTTACGGTTGTGGTATAAAATACGTTCAAGAATTTTATACGTGAAATTCTGAGGGGAACGTTTTTGGAGGCGTAAGCCGTTGCGTTTGCACGAATAAAATCAACATTAAAACAATAACAAGAGAAAAATATTATTTGATTTAAAATATTTATTGATTGCCAAGAATTAATTAATTAGCGAAGCTATCGCATGTCAAATTGAGTTGATAAAAAAAGTTAATCTCCTTTTCCGATATGGCAAATCGATACTCTAAATTTTTTGCTGGAATGTTGGTACAACTGCCCTCTATAGAGTCGCTGAGTTTATGGTGACCTGTCAATTAGCTTGTTTTTGGCATTAAATTATATCAGCCAACCGCAGGTGAGCTCTGTGATTTTCACTATATATAAAAATATCGAGCGAAGAATTTGTCTTAAATTTTGAGTTTTGAACGGGATTTCGTTTGCCGAATCGTTGAAAATGTTGCAGAAAGTCTATGGCGAGTGTACTATATCAAAAACACGGACCAATGAGTGGTATAAGGCTTTTTCAGAGGGCCGGGAAGTCGTGAAAGATTTGGTCGACCATCATCGTCTTCAACGGATGAAAATGTCGGCAAAGCCAGGGAAATGGTGCTGGAAAATCGTCATTCAAGCTTGAAGAAAGCAGCTCGTGAACTTAGCGTGTCTCACGAATCAATTCGCAACATTTCGCACCATCAATTGGGCATAAGACTCGTGGCTGCTCGACTCGTTCCAAGAGAGTTAAATTTCTTTCAAAAAATTCATCGGAAGAAGGTGGCTGAAGATATGCTTGAGCAAGTGAATTTGCATCAGCGCATCATAACAGGTGATGAGACGTATGTATACGAGTTTGGCATGCAAACCAATCAACATGCAACCAGTCGGCGGAATGGCGCTATCCACATGAGCCGAAACCCAAAAAACTAGGTCAAAGTCGGTCAAAAGTGAAAGTCATGCTACGCGTTTTCTTTGACTTTCATGGTGCTGTGCACTCGAAATTGGTTCCAAATGGCTCTGCGGTAAACCAAGAATATTATGTGGAAGTTATACGACATTTGAGAGAGAATGTGCGTAGGAAACGACCCAATTTGCGGAAAGAAAACTCATGGATCTTGCGCCGTGATGACGCACCGTCTCTCAAGGCTCATATTGTGAACATGTTTTTGCTCGAAAACTTGACAAATATCAACGCACGACCAAAGTATTCAGCGGATTTAGCCCCCTGTGACTTTTTTCTTTTCCCAAAACTTATGGAGAATTCGCTGAAGGAGCTGAAGAAGATCGCCTGCAAAAGTGCTTCGTTGACGGGACTAATCGCAGACTAATTGGGATTTGTCTACTGCTTCGAATGGAGCCTATTTTGAAGGCGACAAAATAAATTTTGATGATAAAAAATAGTTTTTCGAAGCAAAAATATTAAGAAAGTTTGCCCTAAAATTCATTTTTTTAAGCATTTTATTCCGCAAATTTTTTTTTTTTTAATTTTTTTTAATTCATGCCCGCCGATTGAGAAGCCCCGCTGCGACCTTCCTGGAACAATTGAGTGTACATCCGCCATTTTAAATGATTAAAATAAAAAAAAAGTTTTTATATTATTTTAATGTATAAATAAACCGTATGCCAATTTTGAAAAAAATATATTGACCTCTTCATTTTAAATAATTTTAATGAAAATCAGGGATAATATGGCCGTTTACAAGTATCTGTCCCCTTAGAGGCGAATTTATTGTTGTTGAACGAATTTTTGTTTGCCGTTTTACATACATTTTTCTTAAGGCGTTACCAAAGGGTAATCGTGGGTCGCCTAGGGTACAGGTTTTGCTCGCAGTTCATGTGGTTTTCTGTGCTTTTCTTTGTGATTGTATCCAAAATATTCATTCATATTTTGTGGGCATTCATAAATTTGGTGCTTCCAGAGGGCTACAGTTGCAACAATTGCTTGATTACATTCAAGAGCACGATGATGCAGGGGATGACAATAAACTAAACAACTGTCATTTACATCGAACCTCCTATTGATGGTAACATATCTGGCGATGGCGCAGAATGTGAGGGAGTCCCAGATAATGTTTTCCCAACCCAGCTAAAAAGTTATGAAAATTGGCTTGTTTTCATAGGTTTGACTCCCGAGAATTTGGATGGTTAGCAGGTCGGATGCTATATCCTGTGCCGACCGAAAGCACTCCAAGATGACGATGAATTATATCGTTGACATTTTTGACTGGAACCTCTGTATAATATTAAGATTTGATTTTGAAGCTGAAGCCCCAGATTTGCACTTCATATGCTCAAAGTGGTTTCAATATTGCTTTATTTGTGAGCAGCTTATTATCCAGTAAATGCTCTGATTTATGGGTAGATCGGGGACGCTCAAGGGAACTCCTAAGGCTAACAAAGCCCCAGCTCTCGAATTTGGTGGGTATCCTTACCGGACATTGTCCGTTAGGTGTTCATGCCGTGAGACTTGGTATTGCCTCAAGTCCGTTCTCCTTCTTCCTTCCCTTCTCCTTTTTCCTCTCTCATGTATGGCACCACAACGAACGAATTTTCAATATTTGTCCAAGTGTGCCCTTAGCTGGGGCAGCCATTTAACCTGATCTAACCTATCGTGCTTTGTTTGGGAGAGTGGGGTAAGAAGTATCATTGCGAAGCGTAAAAGTTATTTGCGCTTACTTTGTTTTACGCCATTTGCCGAGCCATTTGCTAAGGTTGTCAAGGTTTTGCTGAAATGAATTTCACGCAGTAGAAGCGTGACTATTTCTAGCCATACAAGAGTGTCATCTGTACATATATGTAGCCGTATGTGGGATAGCTGTTAAAGGAAGGTCGGCAGTGAAAAGCGTATAAAGTAGTGGTCCCAGGACACTTCATTGATGCACACCTGCTGTGATTTTAAAGATATTCGTAATTTCTTCATTTATTTGAACTCGAAAATGTCTCCTTTGAAGTATGATTTTAGTAGCATAAGGAAATTATGAGGAAGATTCATTTTTAGTTTGTACAGGGTGTGATTGTAAAGTAATGAGCCTTTCCGCGCGGAGCGTCTGCCAAGCGATCAACCGAATCGGCTGATGGGGCAAAATGATTGTTGGACCTTCCCCTTCCACTAGAAACCGGTCCCAGTTCGCTGGCAGCAGCGGTGCAGTCAACATCGCTCCTCGCGTGAAAGCTGTTTTTAAAGTGTGTTAAGATTTTGCAGTAGCGAAAAACCAGCGATCGTTGGAGCAACGTTACTCTACCGAATTTTGCGTTAAACTAAACAGTTTGTACCTCCAGGAAGTAGTGTAAACGCGGAATTTTACAAAGAAGTGCTCCTTCGGCTGAAAAACCGCGTCGCCCGGGTTTGGCCCTACCTCGTCAACAATTGGATCCTTCATCACGACAATGCGCCGGCGAACACCGCCTTCCTCTGCGCCTCTGCATTGGCCAACATGGGGGTTCCGGTGCTTCCCCACCCTCCCTACAGCCTAGACCTGCCCCATCCGGACTTCTTCTTGTTCCCGCACCTGAAAAGAAAACTGAAGGGGAGGCGTTTCGACTCCATCGAGGCGATCCAAAAAACTGTGACAGACGAATTGAACGCGATTCCGGCGCATGAGTTTAAAAAATGTTTCCTGCAGTGGAAGGACCGCTACCAGCGGTGTATTAACGCTCAATGGTCCTATTTTGAAGAATATTAGTTGTATAAGCCAAAAGGTTTAATAAAACTGCTTAAAAAAAATAGGGCTCATTACTTTTCAATCAAACCCTGTATAGCAGCTCCGCGTGCCACACCTTGTCCAATGGTTGTGGTATTTGCAGAAAGATGGCAACTCAGTATTCCTTATTTTTGAATGTTTCTGCGGCGAAATTTTGTATATAGTTGACCTGCTCGATGGTGGAATAAGGTTTCTTTAGTCGAAGCTGGTGCGTAGGCATAAGATTGCTTTGTACAGTTATAGGATTGAGTCGTTTTAGTAGGAGTTTTTCGAAGGCTTTCAATAAAAGAGGAAGCAGACTTAATGGTCTTGGCACAACACTTGACAGGTTTTAATATTTTTTAAAAATAATAATTAACTAATTTTTCACAATAACTAAATCCATCAGTTCACTTACTTTAGTACACTTTTGACTTGAACATTGGCGAATGTTAGGCTATGTAGTCTACAAGGACCTAAGTCAATGTACCCTTTTTCTGCATATGTTTGGAAGCAGTAACTACATACCTGTATAATCTGAAATTACTACACTTTTTAATTAAATTTTTATATTTGCTTATTTTAAATTTTTATGCATTGCCTAGCACAAATTTTACTAGAATGTTTTTTTTTTTTGCAGATATACAAGTAAAATATGACTTTTCGACCGCAAAATGAGAGCACACGCAATCTCTGCGAGACCATCACCAGCACTTTGTTGTTATTTCTGTACAAACTACGCCATAATTTAACAACATCATATTACGCATATACCTGCATATGTAGTGCATGCACACATACGTCAATCTAGGATATGAAGTTGTGTGTGTGTGTGAATGGGTGGTTTATATGTACATGCATATGGTAAACTTACCTCCGGGTCACATTTGAAATCACTACCACAGTTCCAGATCAACAACGTGACATGCCCTGATTTGGCTTGGACCAATTTTGCAATATCCGTTATGCGCTGCCCCAACACGTCTTCGCCATTAACCTGAAAATGAAATTTGAAAAATGTTATTTTCCACATTTTGCAAACGAACAAAACACACGCACACAAATGCGCTCATCGAAATATTCCCTACAGGAAAAAGGTGAACCAGCGAAACGAATGCCTAATTTAGGACTAGTATGATTTCGCTATTTGTGAAGCACTTTGGTACTTATGTTGAGTTGTAGTCTTGGTATTAATCGTCAAGGAGCAATGGTTTCAAAGAGGGAAAGTAAGTGCAAATATTGTCTTTTCCCGCATTATATTACCGTGGCAAAAATTCAAAAAATAAAACACAAAAAAAATTTTTTTTAACTCCAACGGTGCCCAACAAATTCAACTTACTGAGCCAAACAACAACAACAACAATACAAGTTACAGTGACATCGTTCTTGGAATGACAAAACATAAGCGCCTTCGCCTTTGATAGTAGAATAAGTCGGAGTACTTAAAAACAAAAAAAAAAAAACAAAAATATTCGCATATTTGGCTAAATAAGCCACAATTAAATGTAATTTTAAGAAAATTTAATTCAAAATTCGGGGTTCGGAAAAATTCACATTCAGTAATTTTAGATTTTAGTTTGCTTACAAAGTGAAAGACGAAGTTAAAGACGTTACGCAAGCTTGAAACAATGCGGCACTGTTTTAAATGACGAATCGCTTACTGTAGAGAATTATTTACATTTCATCCATCGAATTGTTTGCGACTGGAGAATAAACGCGAGTTACTTTTAAAAATTTACTAGTGTCACTAGAGAGGCAACATCATCGATTTGATTTTTTCAAGACACATTGCACTCGAAACACCACCTTTCATTTCCTACTTTTCCTATCATCGTTCTATTCTATCCTATAAAGTAATTACAAAAACATTAAAACAACAGGTATTATTAACAACTAGTTCGGTATATAAAGGGTGGTTAAGTTTCAAGGGCCGGTGTTGATTTTGAATCAAATAAAATTTTTTTAAGAAATTATTGTCATTTCTCTTTATTATCATAATATTGGTATAGCTCAATTACGTATGGAACACAATATCGACGAAATGGCTTCCGCGGTCTCCTCCTCCACACCTCCATCCGATGGTCCAAATTTCCAACACAACATAACATAACATAACATAACATAACATAACATAACATAACATAACATAACATAACATAACATAACATAACGTGACATAACATAACATAACATAACATAACATAACATAACATAACATAACATAACATAACATAACATAACATAACATAACATAACATAACATAACATAACATAACATAACATAACATAACATAACATAACATAACATAACATAACATAACATAACATAACATAACATAACATAACATAACATAACATAACATAACATAACATAACATAACATAACATAACATAACATAACATAACATAACATAACATAACATAACATAACATAACATAACATAACATAACATAACATAACATAACATAACATAACATAACATAACATAACATAACATAACATAACATAACATAACATAACATAACATAACATAACATAACATAACATAACATAACATAACATAACATAACATAACATAACATAACATAACATAACATAACATAACATAACATAACATAACATAACATAACATAACATAACATAACATAACATAACATAACATAACATAACATAACATAACATAACATAACATAACATAACATAACATAACATAACATAACATAACATAACATAACATAACATAACATAACATAACATAACATAACATAACATAACATAACATAACATAACATAACATAACATAACATAACATAACATAACATAACATAACATAACATAACATAACATAACATAACATAACATAACATAACATAACATAACATAACATAACATAACATAACATAACATAACATAACATAACATAACATAACATAACATAACATAACATAACATAACATAACATAACATAACATAACATAACATAACATAACATAACATAACATAACATAACATAACATAACATAACATAACATAACATAACATAACATAACATAACATAACATAACTCCGTGTGGAGTTGTCTGTCTGTCTCCCATCGGACGCGTCCCCAGGTGGCGGATCGGGGAAGGCTCGGCATCATGCAGTGTAAGTGTGAAATAAAATACCACTCGCGGACCAAAACAGACAAACACCTGCTTGGAGGTGCGGATAGTTCAACTATACAAGCTACGGTAGGAGGGCTAGCAACCTACTTACCCAAACAAAACCAAAACCCAGAAGTGTCTGCCGCAGATTGAGCGGCTCTCTGGTCAGCGTCTGTTCTCCATGTAAGGAGCGGCTGTACCAATCGTGTAATGCGAAAAAGCTGGGGCTATGAGCCTCTGTTACCTGAGTATGCGGAGTGGAATCTTGCAAAAATGGCTTTCAGAAGGGTTCATGGCCTCTTCCGCTCCGTTAAAATCTGGCAAGCCTCATAAAGCGCTCAAAGTGCGTAGTCTTAAATGACCACGTAGGTTGGGTTGAGATTACTCCCCATTAATTACGGTTGGAAGTCTGGCACTAAACACTGGACCCCATAAGGGCCAATGTCAACCCTCGCATGTCCTCCCTGTTTACAAAGATAACCATGGGACTTACGGTAACTGCCTACACGCGCTGAGATAGCGGCTGTGAGTTGGGGCCCATACAGCAGGACAACACAAACATAAATAAAAACAAAAACAACGATGTAAACAGCTCTACTAAGATGGTAACAGAAGAAGCTATGGAGGCTTTCAGGAGGAGCTCCGTGATTGTAAGGACCAATCCGCAACCAGCAGCAACAACAGGCAACACAACGGAGAGCAGCTTGCCAGCAACGACTACCCAGCGGCGAACAGGTGTATCAACGCTGGAGATGAAAGGTCGAGATGGCACGGCCGGGACGCCGACGACCCATCATTTCAAAAAAGTCACTGACGCTCCTAAGTCGCAACAAAATCCGACTTCCTGCAGCACTGATACAAAACAAAGCAGACAATTTGAATTGATTGACATACTTGGAAGAGAAATTGATGGACTTATCCAATACCATAACGACGCATTTTTTCGTGCGTGCAGCCAGCTAAATCGAATTATAAGACGTTATCACGTCAAAATTTGAATGAATTTCTGTCTCATTTCAAATGAATGACCAGGGGTCGCATAGGGGAAGGGTTACTTTTCCTAAAATTTTGATTATGATTTTATGTGGTTTAAGGTGTCACACCACTTCCCCCCTCCGCCAGCTACCCCAAAAGCAGCGGGCAAATAAGTAAACATTTTCCATTTGGACATCTACCTTAAAGTCACAAACAATCTTTCAGCGGTTATGATCGTAGTTTTATTGAGACTTTTTCAAAATGTAACCAAACGTATTAATTGACATTCTTGGATATTCGAAAAAATGCTGTTCGTTTTTCTGTAGCTCTTCATACAATACAAATTGGTGAAATTCTCTTGATAAATTTATTTCGTGAATTTATTTCTTTTCTCTTTCCCTGCTCTACACTATCGGAATTGTGGAAAGAAACATTAGAGTCCTTCACATCAAGTTCATTAAGGAATCGTAAAGAAATTGTGAAACGCTTAAGCAATCCATTATCTTAATTATCCCAAGCAAAAATTCCCCAAGCTTGTTGTGTCCAAAATCAAAAAAGATGTTTTCGTAGATCGCTACATTAAAAACCTAATTGAAAGATGAATCCTCTACTTCGACCTACACCTAGCGAAGTATTAAAACAGTCATGGAACTCTTTTGTTGATGTCGCAAAAAATTCCGAAATCCATTGACATTCGCAAAACAAAAAAAAAAATAAAAGTGTTGTTGAAGTGCTATTATCAAATGGAATGAATTACGAGTATATGTCGTAATTATCGTATTTTCTTCACCCACATTTGAACTTTTTACCCGAAAATTTGGGTTTAGTTTGTGATGTTACCAAGAAGGATGTGAGCCCACTTTGCTCGCAAATTACTTTTGAAGCTTTATGAGATAAGCTCTGGATTTTCAGTACAAAAGGAAAGCCAGCTGCACCAAAAAACACTGCTGTTTCAATGAAAACAATTATAAGAATCGAAGTGAATATTTTAGTTTGTAGGAAAATGTGGATTTTATATTTAGCTCTTTATCTAAGAACTGAGATATGATAAAAAATTTTCTTTACTCCTCTTGTATTGATGTTTTTCCACAAATGGAGGCGCCTACAGTTTTTTGCCTCCTCCAAATCGCAGGTGATTTTGCATGAGGAGCTTTTTCGTTATAAAACAGCAGACATCTATCGGAAACTTAGTATTTTAAATAAATTTGCATATTTTAAACTAAATTTTGTATTTATAATTTCAGCGATGAAAGATATTTTAATACGTACTTATTGCAGTTTTTTTAATATATTCTTATATTTGATATACAGGGTTTGATTGAAAAGTAATGAGCCTTCCCGCGCAGAGCGTCTGCCAAGCGCTCAACCGAATCGGCTGGTGAGGGAAAATGATTGTTGAACCTTCCCCTTCCATTAGAAACCGGTCCTAGTTCGCTGGCAACAGCGGTGCAGTCAACATCGCTCCGCGCATGAAAACTGTTCTAAAAGTGTGTTAGGATTGTGTGTTAGAATGCAACGATCGTTGGAGCAACGTTACTCAATCAAATTTTGCGTAAAGCTAAACAAAACGAGTACCGAAACCATTGGGCTAGTCAAGGAGGCTTACGGGGGCCAATCTCTGTCCAGTGCTCAGGTAAAACGGTGGCATAAGTCGTTCAAGGAAGGCCGGGAGGACGTCGAGGACGAACAGCGATCTGGAAGGCCTTCCGCACACCGCCTTCCTCTGCACTAGCCAAGATGGGTGTTCCGGTGCTTCCCACCCTCCCTACAGCCCAGACCTGTCCCCTCCGGACTTCTTCTTGTTCCCGCACCTGAAAGGAAAGCTGAAGGGGAGGCGTTTCGACTCCATCGAGGCGATCCAAAAAACTGTGACAACCAAATTGAACGCAGTGGAAGGACCGCTACCAGCGGTGTATTGACGCTCAAGGGTCCTATTTTGAAGAATATTAGTTGTATTAGCCAAAAGGTTTAATAAAACTGCTTAAAAAAAATAAGGCTCATTACTTTTCAATCAAACCCTGTATCAGTTGAAAATGCGTAAAATAATTAATTAAAGAAGTGGTTTTTTTAAATAGTATTTTGCACGGCTCTTCAATGATTGAGAGACTGTATATTTCTGAATTAAGTTATTGTTGTTATTGGTTTGTTATTATTATTATTATTGTTGTTGTTCATGTTGCCTTTGTTGGTGTTGTTATTATTGTTACCACTATTACTTTTACTGTTGTTCTTGTTGTTGTTTTTGTTGCAGTTGTTGCTGTTGTTTTTGTTGATGACGGTTGCTGTTGTTATTATTTTTGTTGTTAGTGTTGTTGCTTTATGGTTTGTTGTTGTTATTTTTGTTTCAGCAACATAAACATCCCCCATGCATATACGAGGAATACTGCTGAAGTTATATTCTTTGGCCGGATATACGCCCGAGTCGTTCCGGGAACGTAGAACCGACTATCGTGGGAACGCTGTATGAAGTCATTAGCAACGGCTGCAACAGATATCCATAATATCCAAGCAACCATTCTCTAGAGTTATGACAGTCTATTTATTTAGCATATGGAACTTTTTATACGCTGCTCCTCCAATTGTAAACATCCTCTTTATTTAGTTTTTGTTTTTTTTTTATAAGCATTTATTAGCAATATAATTATGAATATTTCTGTATTTAGTACAACGCGAATGGTAACTATTTGTTGCTTAACAATATTTAAATTTTTGTAAACATATTTTATTTTCCATGCTTACTGTTTTTAATGCTGCCACAAACAATTGTCGATTTCATTTCAAACATTCCTTGCGATCGGCAAACCATTTCTCTCAATGTTCCACATTTTTTTGAACAATACTCAGGGAAACACTTTTTTTCGACCAATCGAGCATTTTGGATCGAATCGATGTGACTTGTCTATTTCTTACAGATCCATTCATGCATAGTTGACTTGTCAATTTAGTAATAAAGGGTTTTCCAATAAGAGGTGTTATTCCCGTACAAGATCAATGGTTTCGTTGCTTGTGTGGCACGTGGCGCCGTCTTGTTGAAAATAAGCGTTGTCCAGATCAATATCATCCAATTCCGGCCATAAAAAATCGTTAATCATCTCTCGATGCATCGTGCAATCCATTCACCATAACTGTTGCTCCAGCTTTTCGAAAAAGGAAGGTCCAAGGACTCCGCCGGACCATAAACCGCACCAAACAATCACACGTTGAGGATAGAGAGGCTTTTCAACAATAACTCTTGGATTTTCTGAGCCCCAGATCCGACAATTTTGCTTGTTGACGAAGCCACCGAGGTGGAAATGGGCCTCATAACTCAAGATGATTTTTCGATGGAATTTCGGATAATTTTCATGCATTTCAACGACCCAACCAGCAAAGACACGCCGTTGTTCTTGTGTTAACTGGACTTTATAAGCCTTAAGACCCAAATCTTTATGCAACATACGGTGTAATGACATTTGTGGAGTGCCCAATTCCAAAGAACGACGAGGAATGGACAAACCTGGGTTTTCCTCAACACTTTCGGCTACAATAGCAATATTTTCGGCTGTTCTTGAGCGACGTGCACGGGTTTTATTCTTCACATCACTAACTTGTCTCAATAACTCGAATTTTTTCATCAATTTCTGTACTGCGGTCAGACAAGGTGCTTAACGATGACCCAAATATGTTCGAGTTTTACGAACCGCCTCTGCCAAATTTTCACCATTTTTGTAGTGAATTTTAATGAAGTGAATTGCAATGCGTTGTTTAAGCGAGTATCGTTCCATTTTTATGAATGGCGTAGTTTCTACTTGTCAAATATCAAAAAGTGACATCTACCGAAATAGCGGGCTATTTAAAATAACACCTGTTATTGGCAAACCCTTTAGTTTAAAACTATCAATAAAGGGTATAATTAACACTGGGACATTGCCGTGTAAAATTCATCAGTAGTTTATACGAGCAAGAGAAGAAACGCCAACTAGTTATGGTTCTAAATTCACCAGAAGCGCAACAGTCTGATTGCAGTGTAGATTTCTCTAAAGGGGCTCATATGCGCGCTTACATTTACATACTTACATACATATATTCATATACATAAAAGGATATATAGAGTAATAGAACAAAATGTAAAGAAATCAGCAAAAAAAAGCAAACCAAAAAAAAAAAATTAAATAAACGTCAAAGGTAGTAAAGAAAGCAAAGCTTGTTGAAACTGCCAACAACTACATAGAAGCGAATGCATGATGTGCAAGTGTGGTTGAGTGTGAATGAATGTGAATGAGCGGCAAGCGAGAGTGAATTTGTGGTTAGATACTCCTCCTCGTTTGTGTTATTGGCCGAATTATTGCACGTTGCTTCTGCATTTACCAAATCAATGACAGCATTACAACAACATACTACTGCAGTCACACACGCCCACGCAAGCAGAGACGGAAGGATCTGCAAATTGTACGTGAATGCACATTAAGCCAGTCTCAATTTTTATTCTGCGCTATCAGTTGGTGTGAAACATAAATTATTTCGAAAAAAGAAAAAAAATGGTTTGCAAATTAATTGAATTTTAAAAATTTTAAATTTAATTGAAGATTTTTAATAATTTCATATTTCACAAAGTTTTAATCTGAGTATAAATGGTTTGCAAATTAATTGAATTTTAAAAATTTAAAATTTAATTGAAGATTTTTAATAATTTCATATTTCACAAAGTTTTAATCTGAGTATACATAATTTAAGAGCGGTATTTGTTGTTATTTTCAAAAGCTGGGATCATTTCAATTGTGCTAACTTGGTTACCTAGTACATTGAGCTGGCACTTGTGTCCTTCGGAAGCCTTAGCCGATTAGTTCCCTGAATTTTAATTTCTGAGTGAATTTAGAGTAAAGCAAAAAAAGGCATCTCAGGCAAGCCAAGCTTTTTGGTTTTTTTGTTCGGTACAGAGAACATAAATTCGTTAGGCAAAGCTGCTGTGTATAGCTGAAAAGAGGTACTGGCTTGTCAATTGTTCCAATTAGTTCTGTCTGCTGAGACATGATAAGTTATCCCAGTAAGATATGTTTTTCTTTTGCGGATGAGAAGGTTTAAAAATCCTAATAGGCATCATTAAAGCTGTCGTCGCAGCAATGGTGTGCTCGGGCACTAAAAAACTCGCCCTCATTTAGAACCGTCATCCACAATGGAACCGATTTCGCATTACTTCATATAGTCAGATTTTTTGATCGGCTATTCTTCTATCTAGGCCCATAACCAGTTGAAATATTTGAAGAAAAATGCACAAGACCGCCAGAAAAAAAGGAGAGGAGTTGCCGAAATTAACGCGATTTTTGAGCCATTTGAAAATTGCATTTTATTATATAAAAATTTAATGGGCTATAAAACTGCATGCCAGAATTTCTGATTTAAAATTCTCATACAAAAATAGAAAACTTCGATTGATATAAATTTTTTTAATTTTCACAAGTCTGAAACTGGAATTTGTATGGGGGCAATAGCTTTTTGCACAGCCTGAACTACATTGCAGAAGTAAAAAATCACGATCGCTTACCCTTCAACTTAAATGGGCTACCATTCACACACAGCCGCAGTCACTGGAATTCCACTGGCATCTCAATGAAGCTCATAGAAGATGTCATTTATTTTCTTACAAAATCCTATAAGAAAGGGATTGAGTAGATGCTGTATTGAAATCTTGCAAACTTTGGTTCACAGTAAATTGACTTCAGGCAGTGCGAATTGTGTTACTCTAATAGCTTTTGTTATTTACATTCTGTTACTCTAACATCTTTGTTATTTAAATTCTGTTACGCTAACAGCTTTGTTATTAACTTTCTGTTACTCTAACAGCTTTCTTATTTATCTCTAATTTATCATTTCTCTCACTACGTTAGGCTCTCATTTACTTTTAAGCAAAGCTTGGAATTTCAATCTTAAGATCATTGTTGAGAAAACCACAAGTTTCAAACGACGACCCTGCATTTTTATTCACATTACTCTCGTGCAGCACAAACACCAATACAAAGAAATCCAAAGCCTCCTTGTGGTAAAAGTTGATTTGGACCTTTTCAGAATCATTAAGATATTTTTCCCTTGACATTTTGATGAATATCTTAAAATGCGTATTATTAAAATAATTTTGCACTTTAATAGTTAAAAAAACTTAGCAATTAACAATTTAACACAAAAAAAGAGTTAGTTTTTATTCACTTCAATTTTTTCGGCTTTCTTATTCAAGTAATTTAAATTAAATGGTCTTATTTTTGTATGATAATTAAGCAGCAACAATTTGTGTTAAGTATAACAACAGCAACAGCAACGGCATCAGAACTTGAATTTTGCATGCAATCTAAATCACCGTTACTTTGACAAGAAGTATGAGTTAGCTGTTGTTGCGAGCAATGCTTTGAGAAAGGGAGAGAGTAATGAATGCATTAAAACAAGGAATATACAGGGTGAACGGTATGAAGTGTTACCAACTTCACACTGCTTGTATCTGCAAAACAGCTCATGACATTAACGTCAAAGTTGTTCTAATGACAGTTCAATATATTGTTTATAAGCCATCAAAAGCATTTGTGTCTCAGTTTTGTTGAATTTTTTTTTTCCTGTGATGGAATTCAAGCGTAATAGTGTGATTGCGTTATTGGTTTTGGCTGGAAAATCACAACCAGCCATTGTTCGTGAACTCAGTCACCTCAAAGTGAATAAAATGTTTGTGCATCGCACTATAAAACGTAACAATGATACTGGTAGCATTGCAAAACGCGATTGAGGTGGACCAAAAAAAACCGCAACAGCGCCAGAAATGGTTCGGAAAGTGAAGGCTCGACTTGAACGAAATCCACGTCGAAGTGGAAGAAAAATGGCCAAAGAACTGAAAATATCGCAAGACAGCATTCGACGCATATTGAAAAACGGCCCAAGGTTAAGGCTTACTAGTTCCAAAAAACACTCGACCTTTCACCCCAGCAAAAAAAAAGTTCGGTGCGAAAGAGCAAAGGAGTTGTTGCGCTTGCACGAACGTGGCGAATTTCCTAACATTGTGTTTTCTGATGGAAAAAATTTCCCAATTGAGCAGTTCATAAACACTCAAAACGATCGTGTTCACTTGATCGAACGCTCATACGAGAATTTGACCCTACGTATGTCCACTCGAAGCGATTTCCCATCGCTAGTAATGGTTTGGGCCGCAGTGACCGCTGATGGACGCTCTCCAATCGTTTTTATCGAGCTGCGACTTATTACCTGGAAAATGTTTTAGAAGCTGCTTTAGAGCCATGGTCCATTTTGGAGAGCAAGGTGAGGACTAAAAATATGCCAGTATGGATGCGCTGAAAAAAGCGATTATACGAGAATGGGCCAAAATACCTCAAGATCACACTGATGCAGCATGCATTTTTTGACCGTTTGAAGGCTATAGTCAATCAAAAGGTGGTCATATCGATCTAAAGTGAATATATAATAAAATTGTAAACATTTTTGAACAATTTTGTCTTTGAAATAAATAAAAACTAATTTCACACAAGAAAGTTATTGTGTTTTGGTAACACTTCATATCGTTCACCCTGTAGTACAGCTAAAATAAATAATGCGTTTATACGAATTTGTGGTACTGTAGAAATCCAAACCTGTATTCGGAGAGAGACACTTTGTAGGTTTCTCCTCCAAACTCAATCGCGTTTTAGTTATTATACCAATTATTTATGCACTCACTCACAATAAGATAAATTTAAAATGATTTACCATAACTCAGGTTTACATAGCCTCCAAGGCGGAGGATTGGATTCACTTTGCTTCGGGTATAAGAAAAGTCTTAGTTGAACAAAAAATTCGTTTTGGCTCCTATAATTTTTTGCTAGGGGAAAAACAACGGGGAAGCGTCGCTGGTAACATATAGAATTTTTTATAACAGAATAATAACAGAATGTAATACCATAATAGAATGATAACAGAATATAATACCGTGCAACAAATTATTCCATGCGAGTGTAAAAGTTATTCCGAAAAAATTCATATGCAGATAAAACTATAGATTTTGTGTAGTAATGCTGCATAACCAATTTTTCATTTTCTCACCAATTTAATGTTTTATAGCCCTTGAAAGTTTTAGGTTTCAAAAGACTAAAGCTTCAAAAAATCATTTTAAATACTTATGCTTATTTGATGATATCAACATGGATCTCATTAAAGAGGAGCTTTTCAATTATTAAGAAAAAAAATATTTACTTTTAATCTCCGTTCCGCTTGTTTTTACAAAAACGTAAAACAAAAAGATACCTAAACTTTCCTCCCATGAAATAAAGTTACACAATGGATTCTACAAAAAATTCATATGTGTTTGTGCAAAAAATTAACAAACAAATTTTTTTAATAGCTGAATATATCCTCACTCAATTGATATCAATTTTAAAAGCATAGAGTGAGTGAAAATATTAAAATCCTTTACAAATTTAATTGATGAGGAAATGAAAAACTGATTAAATGGCATTGCTATATAAAACTTATGTTTTTACGCGCATATTAAATTCCTCTTGGATAACAAAAAATGTTAATTTTTGTTACACGGTGTTATTATACAAATCAATAACGCCTTTTTTTACTAGCAGAGGATTATAAATATACCAGGTGGCGCAAAATTATTATTTTTTTTATACAATATTTTATATTTTATTTTTTCATTTTTCATATTTCATATTTTAGTTTTTTTTTTTCATTCAAAAAATTTAAAAACTCAGTATTTCTTATGGACTATGAAAACCATATTAATCCTAAATAATTCAACCAAAAATAAACTCAATTTTTCATTATTCACTTTTTTCATTGTATTGGAAAACCGTAACGTTTCTTAAATTTTACCGAGAAAGAATGTTAAAAAATACTTGAGCACTCGTTAAACAATTCATTTAGTAAAAATGTGAAATGGTAGTTTTTTGAAGGAAAATCCCAAAAATCATGATTTGAAAGCGAATTAAATTCTCTCCAAGTTCTAGAAATCGGAGCAATCTAAGCATAATTAGTTCTAACCATCCCTAACCAGAAAATATTATGAATTCGTAAGTTTCGCTAAGGAGTATTGAAATTAATTTTCTCGAGTAGCGATGGGAAGTCAATCACCCCACTTATTCAAGCAAAACCGAAGGTGAATGAGATAATAAATTTCCTACTATATGATGATTTTAGATTAATGATCGAACACCGAATTTTATTGGATGGAATTGGATCAGAAAAATTCAAAGAATGCAACGAATAACGCACAAAAGTTTTCGGGATACGTTCAAGCCTGCTAATATAAGAAGCATAATATGGTTTCCTAATAAAGACGACGTATTCCAACTGCGAATGCACCAGAGATGTAGGTATATAACAACTTTAGAGTGCATGGCGCAACAGAGGGCTGGAGATTTTTATTTTGATCTTCGCGAGCTCCACTGCTGGTCTAACACAATGACTGAAAACTTCCGGGCGTAACACATAGATGGCACTATACATTATTTTTCAGTTAGTACTAATCTTAAGGGGTTATATATACTCGTACAGATAGAATTTTCAAAAAATCGATTTTTTTAATTTTTTTTCTTAATGTAAATATGTTTAAGAAGAAATCTAATATCGTTCCGGTGAATATTTTCGAAGTTACATACAAATTTGAAAAGGCGTTTCCGAGTGCTTGTAAAGTGCTTTTCAAATTTTAAACGCGTTTTTCTCAAAATGATGTTTTCAAAGTCGATGAGCAACATTTCTCAAAAACGGCTAAACCGATTAAATATATTTTTTAGTAATTGTCGGAGATTTTTTCTCGCCGATAAATATTTTTGAAGTGAAACTTCTTAGGCGTCGATGGACGAGCAAGAATGGAGAGTAAAATTTCAAGGTCATGCAACGTCTTGGGCATTTTCGTTCCGTGAGAGAGAAAAAAGATATAACGTAGAGGAAAAGGAGAGAGAGCGCCATACCTTATATATATCTTAGATATACTTTAGGCTATTCACGTCTCCCTCCGTGCTTTCTCCCACTCCTACGCTAAGGCTATAGTGCAAGTCGTACGACGTTACTCGTATTGTAGGAGCAAGAGATGACCACTTATACATTATACACAAGGCGTTACAATATAACAGAGATAGAAAGACAGTGACGCGTAAAGGTACAGCACTAACGCAACATATTGATAGAATAAGATAGATAGTATTGGGTATTCACGTTATAGTGTTAGACGTTCACGGCTAACTGTGTTATAAAATTTAAACGGCCGAATGTTCGAGGAGGAGGAGTGGCAATATACCTAAATCAATATGATACTGTAAATATTGTAACGCCAAACATAGAAATGACTGCCATGCAATCTCAATTATATTCATCAATAGTAATACCAGTTGACGATATTTGTATTGCAGAGTGCCAAACACCAAATGGACAAGTCATTATTCTAGCGGCTATTTACATATCACCGAACCAAAAAATACACGATATATTATATTTTATACATCGCACATTATTAGTCTACAGTCACGCTGGTGCTAATGCGCTTGGTGCTCTCAGTAAAGGAGAAGATAAGATGCCGCTAATTCTCGGGGGTGATTTTAATGTTAATTTTGCATCTAATGATGCAGTAGAATTAACAAATTTTCTACCCGAGACATTTGGTCTACATATAAATAATAATATAAATGAATCGACTACTAAATCCGGAACTACAATAGATGCAATTTTGTCTCTTAATATCGATAATGTACAATCAAAGACATATAATATATTTCATATTTTAGTTATCATAAACCAATCGTAACATTAGTACCTATTGAAGCATCTAACGATGACAATGTAAATAATAATTAAATAGAATATTTCATATATTAAATTAGTACCATTAGATTTTCTAAAAATGTTGTAAAATTTAGTGAGTGACGACGTTAATGTAAAATGAACGGATTTTTTTTTTGTAAATTTTGTCTATTTGTATTCTCTGCAAATGTTGTGAATTTATTTAGATATATGTATATTTTTTCTTTATCTCTCTCTCATTCTCTTGCGTCTCTCTCTCTCTTTCTTCGTCTGCCTTGAAAGTTTCACTTCTGTTATGTGTACTACGCTACACTCACTTTTTTTTATAAGCAAAAATCTATTTTTTTTGTTTGCGAAACCGCCACTTTGTCAAAAATATGTTTGTTTAGTTTGCTTATTCCTTCGATTAATTACTGGATTTAATATCACTTTAACGAACTCTGTTTGGTTTTTTAATTTCAGAGGTTCCAGTTCAGAGATATAGCGGTCACAGGCAAAACGTCTTTTTTGAGAGGAGCTCCCGGTGATCAGCTGTACCTCCTTTCAAAATGAATGTTTTTACTAATAATAAGTCCTAAAATACAGTTAAAAGATAGCATTACATGGGTAAAATTTTTTATAATAGATCAATAAATAAAGTTCGTGAGTTAGTGTACTAAGAAGGACGCTACTTTGGTGTTTTCATTTTACACTGTTTCTTGATGGGAAAAATACCGTACAAGCGAAGCAATAACTTGAAAAGTATTATGGGGACTCCTCTCTCCTAAAACGATGGTTTGCAGACTTCAAACGTGGTCGTAGAGACACCGATGATGCACAACGCAGTGGACATCCAAATGAGGCCAGAAAACATCAACATAATCCACAAAATCGTTTTGAGTGATCAAAAAGTAAAGTTGCGTGAGTTAGCTGACATCGTAAAGATATCAAAAGAACGTCTTGGCTTTATATTGGATGGGCATTTGACTATAAGAAAGCTTTGTTCGAAGTGGGTTGATGATTCTGAGCAGTGCCAAACTACATTAATTGTTCTTCGAATGGCTCCCACATCCACCGCATTCGCCAGATTTGGCTTCCAGCGACTACTGGCTGTTCGCAGAACTAAAAAAAATGCTCGCCGGTAAGAAATTTCGCTCGCATGAAGAGGTTAACGCTGAAACTGCGACTTATTTTGTGGCAAAACATAAATAATTCTACAAAAGTGGTATTGAAATGTTAGAGCGGCGTCGGAATGATTCCTTTGGTCATGAAAGGTATTACGTTGAGTAAGAAAAATAATCTTGAATAAAAAATACGTGGTTTCTTTGTTAGGCCTCGGAATTTTCAGCCCATGTGTTATTTGTATACTACAACTGTCTATGTTTTTTTTTTTTTTTGTTTTTATTCCTTGTTCGCTCCTCTCAGGAGCATAGAGCCTCGACAAGACTCAGTCTTGCGTTATTTTCTGACATTGGTGATTAGCCAGCCTCTACCAGTCCTAAGTAGTGGGAATGCCCACCTATCGCTGCTTGGGAACAACGCCTTCTTACTGCTTGGAGCGCCATCTGTGTCTCACATTTTTCTGGCAGAAGGATCGCATATATGGTTGAGGACTTCGCTAAATTTCGTGTGTCTGCGCTATTACCGCGCTCGCCCGCTTACTCTGTTTGTTTTTCTTTTTTTTTTGCCTGTTTTAGGAGCCGTTTTTTTGGGGTTGTGGAATGGAATTGAAGGATTTTTTCTTATTTTTGTTTAAGAAACAGGGAAAGTTGGTAAAGTAAATTTGCAAAAGTGCGAGGACCGTGCTTTACGTGGGATTCGAACCCACAACCTCTGTGATGGTAGGCTAGTGCACCTACGCTAGACTATCAAGGCTGTCTAGTTTACAAGTGTCAAATATCATTGTCGTACGACGCCATTTGAAAAAAATATTCTTCCGATAGGGCGATTAATTTTGCGCCACATTTTACTACCAATGCGCACTCAGTTTTTCTTCATTGCCTTTGGAAGTTACTCTTACCAACCGTATTAAAAAGTTTGAAGAAAATAGCTTTTGAGCTAACAAATGGGCAAATCCTATACATTTTTATAAATTACATTTTATCAAAAATAATTCAATTCTTCATACACAATTTTTTGCGCTTTAATATCAAAGTCGGCTGATATGAGTAACTTTCAGGTGCATTTTAACAGAAATGGCGAATTAATTTAGAAATATTTAAGTCCATTGCATTACATTAACTTCACATTATACGAAAATTATATTATTTCGTATCCCTGAATTTCTCTTAAAGCAAATGTTTTTCAAATAAAAATATCTCCCATACAATCTCACACACCCTAATGCAAGTTCTGTACTAACAAGTGTGCAGTACCACCACAAGCGGTTTTTGCACATACATACATACATATAAACATAAATGTGTTCAGGTGAACATATGTTCATACACATATGCCAATATGTGTGCTCTGCCGCCGATGCGACACGTTCGTCCGGAAATGTCGATCGAAAATGGTAATGATTTGTTGGGTGTCAAAACCACAAAATGGAAAATCGAGAGCTTAAATTGACGATATTTTGCCTGAATGTTAGAGAAAGATTCCATTGTTGTTTTTAGTGCATTTGTAGTTGCTGCCTAGAGGGGCATATGCATGCTAGAGAGGCATAGGTTTCATATAAACACATCAATTCGGAGAGTTAACGTCAAGCGTTACACTAATTTTGAGTTGTGTGTGGGAAAGAAGTGAGTTCGGTTCACTACGGCCAACCAATAGCGACTTCTGCTATGCCAAATTGAGTTTATTAACTACTGAACTGCTTTATCGACCTTCCAAATGCATGAAAATACAAGTGTATTCTACTACTTATATGTTTGTTACATGCACGTGTGTGTTTCTTTCGGTAAGCAAACATTAAACTTTAAAAACCTGTTCTATTCATTTACGCAGCTTCCGCCAATGTTAGCTTTTATTATTGTATTTTATTATTTATTTTAATACTGTAATTTTTTATTGTGCTTTTTGTTTCTCCTATAACTCACATTGCTATTACATTCTATGGCTTGCTGTTGACTACGCATGCTGGTGTACACATGTACATACATACACGTGCTTAATGGTTACATATGGATGTAACATACTCTATGGAAGTGGTTCTCTATGATCTCCCCTGAACCTGACCTTGTTGTTGATTTCGTTGATTAAGTGCGCACTCAAATTTTATGCTGCTTCATGTGTGTACTTGTACTACATTTTAAATAAGCGAGAGAGAGAGAATGGAGGCTGTTTGGGGTGTGCTCATGTACATGTTTGTGCGTATGTACGTGTAACTGTCATTTTACATGATTACAATGCGGAAGAGTCACGAAATATTATGCGTAGAAGACTGAGTTGAAGCTTAGAAATAACTTTTGAATGTAAACGCAAATTATAGAAATTATTTATAGTCAGAACAAGCTTTTGCAAACTAAGGAAATATACTGTAACATAGGGTGGTCTAAAAGGTTTGTTAACCAATTTCGCGGTACACAAATTTGAATGCGAATAACTGGGATCTGATAAAAATACTATGGGGTGTGAAATGTGATATTTTCTAGATTTTCGTTGAGAAATCTTTTGTATATATTCTAGACCAAATAACGTAGAAACATTAAAAAAAGTATTAAAAATAAAAAAAAATTAGAAATGATTTATTTATAAGAATTTGTGAAATAAAATAAATTTAATAAGTAAATACACGAAAGCCGCATTAGCTTCGAAGCCTTTAGTTGAAAAAATTAAAAATGTGTATTACTTCATTAACTCATTTATAAAAACAAGTATTTGAATTTCCACAGAAACATTTGAACATTTCGGTCACTTAATTAAACTTTTTATTTTTACTTATTGTCAATAAAAAAAGAATATTGGCAGGTCGACCACGATATTTGTGATGTTTACGGCCTTAATAAGTCCAAAAGTTGGCGACTTAATAACTAGCAGGCGAAATTGGTTACCAATTTTCATTCTAAAAAATTTTATGTCAACGTTAAACCGCGCTCTGGTCAACCAATCATTGAAAGAGTTCATGAAATTTTAGAAAACATTAAAGAAAGCCAGCAACGTAAAGGGTGATCAGATCCGAGGTGCTTTCTCCAGAGGTTTTCTTTGACAGATCGCCCGTCACTAATGTCAAACTAAATACAGGTAGCCCTCCTTCAATACGGCAAAGTACTGTACTTCTACACCTGCGGCGAGGGGGAAGAAGGAAGAAACAGTGTTGCCACTGAAATGTTTATATTTCTATCTCAGTGAGCGTTGGAGAAATTATTTCTTTTCATCTCCGTGACCTGAAAACAAAAGTGTCTAACGCTGCTGTTCGGCAGTCTGCGTCGAGCAACCTTGTGTTAAAGAATAATTTTTTAACATTAAGTTTCAGTCCGAGAAAGATAAAAAAGCAACATTCAAGAAGAAAATTATTTCTTTAGATGTAAGGAAACACATCTTGGATTGTCTTTTGAAAGGAGAAAAAGCGTCTAACATTGGAAGAAGCCTTAATTTGAATGAAGAAACAGTCCGGACTATCCAGAAAAAGGAAAAGGAAATAAGAAGTACAGTTGCTGTACGATCAAAACGTGCAGTTCGCCTCCGGGCGTCAATAATTGAGAAAATGGAAAAGTCACTCTGAATTAGGATTGATGATTGCTGCAAAAAAAACGTCCATTATATGGCAATTTTATCAAACAAAAAGCACTAAAAATTTACAAACATCTTAAATAACAAGGAAATTCCGCTATCAACTCAGATTTTGTGGCAAGTAAAGGTTGGTTCGAAAAATTCAAAAAGCGTTTTGCAATTCATAGCATACAGGTAAGAATCCAAGAAGAGTCAGCGTCGGCTGATCACGAAGCCGCTAGGCCGTATCCAGAAAATTTTAAAAACATTATATTTAGAAGAGCGAGGATGCGCAGCAGTTCAAGTTTTCAATGCCGCCAAAACTGGGCTTTGGCTTTTTATCTAACGATCGTCTAACACTCCTTTTGTGCAGCAATGTATAGGGGCACTTTATGACAAAACCCTTACTAGTTTTTAGATCTTTAAATTCTCGTGCACTTAAGGGGACAGATACCTGTAAAATTTCGAAAAAAAAAAATTTTTTTTTTTCATAAAATGTTAATATAATCTTTTAAGAATATTTCAAAAAATTTGTAGAACGTAAATTTAAGTATTTCTTATATTATAGATCAACCGTGACGACTATATTCTTTGCGTTCGAGCGATCTCCCTGAAATTTTGCACACATATTTTTTATGATACTAATTTCTATGTGAAAATTTTTCGAAAAAATAATTTTTTCGAAGCAAAACTAGTAAGAAAATTCGCCCCAAAATTAATTTTTTTGGAAGCATTTTATTCCGCGATTTTTTCCCCCATTTTTGTTTAATTCATATTGAAATTATGACATTAATAAATAAAAAACTTTTCGGCTTTTTGTATTCAGGTCACTGACACCGATGCTACAATGCCCGCCGATTGAGAAGCCGCTGCGCCCTTCCTGGAAGAATTAAGTGTACATCCGCCATTTTAAACGACTCAAATAAAAACAAAAATTTGTATATTATTTTAAAGCCAATTTTGAGAAAAATATATTGAATTCTTCATTTTAAATAATTTTAAAGAAAACCAGGGACAATATGGTCATTTACAGCTATCTGTCCCCTTAAAGAGGAAGAGAAAGAGACAACCTTGCACCTTCTGCGCCATTGTCCTGCTCTATCCAGACGGAGATTTGCTATTCTAGGCAGACAATTTTGACGTGATAACGTCTTATAATTCGATTTAGCCGTCTGCACGCACGAAAAAATGTGTCGTTATCTTGCTCAATGGTCGTTACCTTGCATGAACTGCAAGCGAAAGCGCGGAGCGAACGATAAAGAGCACAACTTTCGGCAACTTTCGACATCTTGCTCTCTGCTTAAGTGAGCGTATATATGTATGTATATGCGCGTTTGTATATAAATTCACATACTTGTATTTGCATATGCCTTCTTCCTGTGTGCATGGTAATGAACCATTTCTCTGTTGAGAATAGGACGATGATAGAAAAAGTAGGAAATGAAAGGGAGTGTTTCGAGTGTAATGTGTCTTGAAAAAGGCAAATCGATGATGTTGCCTCTTAGTGTTGTTGACTTATTAACGTCTGATGCACAATCGAAATTGAACATATCTTTCATGAATTTGATAAATGTTTCGTAATTTTTCACGTTTGTGTAAATGAAACTTGACCTATTCCATTGCGATTCCATTTACCTCCTCCTCTATATCCATACAAAATATCTATCAAACAAATAAAATTAAAATTTTGTTTTGAAAATTTCAACCATTACATCAGTATTTTCTTATGACATTGTCACGTTAAACTATCGTCAGTAAACAGACTTTACAGACAACCTCTTTTTTAACGAATTGAAAGATCTTAGTTCCGCAGAAATAGTAGGTATTCTAAAAATTTGTGAAAAGCACACACTGTTATTAAGAGAAATAGGGAAATCTCCCCACGCGGCATCACAATGGGCTATGAGCCTTAGTGCATCCCACAGGATAATCGCTTCACATTTGTGACTGTACTGGTAATGGTTGCAAAATATAAATAAACGAAAATGTTAACAAAACTCAGCTGATTTTTTAGCTCTCAGTAATGTTATCAACTGCTACTGCTATCGCACTGTTAATGTTATTACCCACACCAATGTTATCCCATTGCTAAAAAGGGATCACTTAGCAAGAGCCTTTTCGTCGTTCTCATCTTCTCGGCCTTCTGAGACGTTGCTTTGGTCCAAAGTAGCGTCTCCGTATGACACAGTCAACATTTGGAATGCATCCGCACACTTAATTTCGTTTTTCACACAAAATTGGATACAGGTTCTTTGATCCATATTTTTGAATAGGTAAAAGGAAGACGAACATTCAAAATGGCCGAACTCGTCGGCATGAGTGAGAGACATGAGTACCAACATATCGCCACAAAAAAATCGAAATTCGAATATACGTAACCTGCGAAAATTCAAAATTCGCGATACTTTTTCAACACACTTCGTATACAGCGTTCGTTGTTGACTTCAGTCTTATCTTGACTTCAAAGGCCCACTTGAGGGTGGCGCGCTACGATAACACCCATGAAAAAAATACACAAATATGCTTTTAAAAATAATTATTTAATTATAATTACTAATAAAAATAATAATAATCAGACATTTTATATTTTCAAGCTCGATATTTGCTAAATAGTTGCATTTTATGCAAAGTGGAATGGCGAGCAAAAGTGAATACAGTAGTAGAGATTCCATCAAAAATGCAAGTTGATAAAGAGAACTAATGAAATAAAAACCTAGTTTCTCAATACTCCCATAAAATGTTAAAAGTTTAGATTTTGACAAATCTAAATCTGACTTACATGTAAAAGGTGGCGCAAAATTAATCATCCTATCGGAAGATTTATTATATTAGTTTGAAGAAACTGTGGGACTCCATTAAGTTTGCGTATAATACAAAACTTTATTCAAGATGTTTACATAATTTTTTTCCTTTTTATAGGTAGCTTCCTAATGCCTCTCTCATAGAAGTCTTTGTCCTTATTGGCGAAAACTTTAGTAATCGATTTTCATAATCTTCTGTTGATACCAATTTTTTATCACGCAGGAAGCTTTACAAGGAGAGAAAAAGCAGGGAGTAGCTAAGTGTCAGGTCCGAACTAGATGTTGGAAGCACTAAAACTTTCCAACCAAGCTCTTGGAGTTTTTGGCGAGTCACTATAAGCGTAGGTGGCCTTGCGTTAGCCTGATGGAACACATCACCTCTTCTGTTGTCCAATTCGGACTGTTTGCTCAATTGTTAGCTTCAAACGGTTCAGCTCTGCACAGTAGAAAATTTAGTGTTTGACCATACGAAAGCAACTCATAGTTAATAAATGATTCCTTTCAAGTCCCATCAAAATACACAGTAGAACCTTTCTGGCCGTTAGTCGTGGTCAAACCACCATTTGAGCTGCTTTATCATGCTTTGACCACGATCGTTTTCGTACAATATTGTCGTATGTGGCCCATTTCTTATCTCCAGTCCCCATCCGTTTAAGAAATGGGTCGATTCCATTTCATTAGGCAAAGGCTTCGCTGATGGAATTTCGTTCTGTGATTTTTTTTTGGTGTTAATTGGTATGTCGCCTTAACATTGAACTTCTTTTTGAAACCAGCTAACCAGCTTAGCACAAATAGTGTAAAACAGTTTAATGGTCGATCTTTAGTTCCTGGGCATTGGAAAAACTGCAAACATTCCGGTCAACCTCGATTATTTTTGTGATTTTATCGACATTTTCTGAGCGGAATCAAAGAAACTAAAATTGCACGTAATTGGCTGTTGCAGTATTGGCACCATAAACACCCTTCACATCCACCATTCAGAAGTCTGGCTTACATTTTCGTCTTTCTCAAAGAAAAACTGTAAAGGATAACGAATTTTCTCTTTGTTAACTTCCATTGCTCACAACCTGTAACGCACAACTGAATGGAACGAGCAAAAACCAGCAAGGAAATTTTTGTAGTGTCAAATGTCAACTCCACTACGAGGGTAAACTTTAAATGGTTTGATCGATATTTTATGAGCCATCACCGAGAAAGTCAATCATATTTGACACTTGTGAACTAAAAACATCTGCAGCATTGAAACAGACAAGCAGTGGAGCGCTTAAAAATCAAAATGAAGATTTCCATCTTCCAAAATAATTTTTTTTACTTATTGAAATAGTCATTCAAACACAAAACTGACTGATTAATTTATTAATTTATTCATTTATTAATTTATTAAAAAGTTTATTTATTAAAAAAGTTATTCAAAATCAACATTGGATGATTAATTTTGCGCCCCCTTGAATATCGATATTGATTACCTAATCGAATATCAGCGCAATCCGTGCATAGGCAACCTCCCCGTACTCATAGCACTTTGGCCTTTATAATTTCGTAATCTCTTATGCAAATTTTAGCGAGTAAAACAGAAGTTTAAAAGCGTAATTTAAAAAGCATTTCATACCAGGTTTGATTACGTGAAGCAACGCTCGTTAGGAACCTATTTACTATTAATATCTCACTTGTGCAAACGCTGAAAAGTAATTATTTAACTAATTAATAAAGGGTTTTCCAAAAAGAGCTAGTGGTTGTTGGAACGAAATAAGATGAGATGTGTGCGAAGTATTAATGATTTTTACTTATTTATTTTTTTTTTACTTAACACTTTTTTTATTGGTCATTTGTGTGGCATACATGCATGAAATATAATATTTATCATATGGCCGCTGCAAGCTTAGAGCGGCTGTGGAGTAGAATTTTTAGTGCCCCACAGCAAATCCACTGCTGAATCTGTAGGCATTGTTTCACTTTTTAAATCTGCGACTTCAGAAAGATATATAGAAAATTGTCTGGAATTTTCATAGTTCAAACTTTGTATAAGTAGATCCATAGACTCGTACTTTAAAGCTGTTATATACCTCTCTTATGCGTTCATTACTAGAAAATGCTGGCCTTATTTGAGCCCAATATTATGCATATCAAAGGCTTGTCATAGGCTTGAAGGTATCCAAAAAGCCTTCGCTTTCCGTTCCTTGCTGATCCAATTCAATACTATTATATAAAAGCTGGTGTATGCTAAGTAACCTAAAATCGTCAGATAGTAGAAGGACTATTCTCCTACTCATATTCGTTGTTGATTTGATTAGTGGGGCGATTGACTCTCCATCTTTACGCGACAAAATTTAATTGCAATTTCAATATTCCTCAAGTTTGGATTAGATCAGATTAGATTAGATTAGATTAGATTAGATTGGATTAGATTAGATTAGATTAGATTAGATTAGATTAGATTAGATTAGATTAGATTAGATTAGATTAGATTAGATTAGATTAGATTAGATTAGATTAGATTAGATTAGATTAGATTAGATTAGATTAGATTAGATTAGATTAGATTAGATTAGATTAGATTAGATTAGATTAGATTAGATTAGATTAGATTAGATTAGATTAGATTAGATTAGATTAGATTAGATTAGATTAGATTAGATTAGATTAGATTAGATTAGATTAGATTAGATTAGATTAGATTAGATTAGATTAGATTAGATTAGATTAGATTAGATTAGATTAGATTAGATTAGATTAGATTAGATTAGATTAGATTAGATTAGATTAGATTAGATTAGATTAGATTAGATTAGATTAGATTAGATTGGATTAGGTTAAATTAGATTAGATTAGATTAGATTAGATTAGATTAGATTAGATTAGATTAGATTAGATTAGATTAGATTAGATTAGATTAGATTAGATTAGATTAGATTAGATTAGATTAGATTAGATTAGATTAGATTAGATTAGATTAGATTAGATTAGATTAGATTAGATTAGATTAGATTAGATTAGATTGGATTAGGTTAAATTAGATTAGATTAGATTAGATTAGATTAGATTAGATTAGATTAAATTAAGTTTGACTTGTGTAGGCTGGAAAAGTCCAAACACTCAGTTATGAAGACTATTGAACTACAGAGTATGACTTAAGAGATCCGAAAAAGGAAGAATATGAAAGAAAATTGGTCTGAGGTCACTATTTCGCATATCTTGTGGATTCAATGATGTCTCTAAAATATCCTAAAAGGAAGAGTATGATCTAAGATATCCAGATACCCAGTATATCGCAACTCAACGGCCTAAGTCTGTTTCTAGAAAACGCCAGCCAGCTACAGAGAAAATGCTCAACATTAGAACTCTCAAGTCCTTCCCCTAAGATTTAGGAGAAAGATCGCTAGTTTCCTATTTGGTTCTTTCACAAAGCACTTGACTACTCTGCAGGAGTCCAACTCAGCAAACGTCTTCTATGGGTAGACGTTATGAAATCGCCAATCCATAATTCAATCGATGCAGAATTGTCACCCAGAAAGAGTTCAGAGCTTAGTGTTATGCTTGCAAAGCCTTCATTAGCCAGTTTATCAGCCAACTCGAACCCTGTAATACCGCAGTGTACAGGCACTCAAATAAGATACAATTTGTTTCGTCTTTGGCATCTTTGGCATCTTTGTTCAATTTTGTCTTACATTCACCGACTAATTTCGAAGAGCAGACTGGGTTAGCAAAAGCTTTAGTGTATCTTGACTGTCACTACAGTGCTTAAAACGAATTACGCTCCCAATGCTCCAATTTCTATAAGCTTGAGAGACTTTATTTCGCTTTGAAATCCTCTGGCCTTGATTTTTCTTCCACAATGAATTGTTTGACGAGATTTTCTGATTTCTCTCATTTTTTTCTCTGTAGACTATAAGACATCTGGAGTAGTATTCAAGCAGAAGTTCTCGGGGTAGGCAAATTTGGCAGGATAATTAAAAACCATGAGACAAAAATCGTCAGACAATACAAAAGCGCACACGACAAATCTTCCATCTGGGTACCTGGCCATAGGAGCATAGTGGGAAATGAGAAAGCTGATGAACTCGCAAGACTGGGGCATCCTATAATGAGTCTGAAGTGGTAGAAATAGGCTGTACCCAAGGCGTATGCAAAAGAGAGGACTTCACGCTATTCGAGCAGGTCATTGACAGATACACTAACACAAAATAACTGAATAAACATAGCCCAATTTCAACAAATCCAGAAGTGACGAATTGCTAAGAAGGCCAGGAGCAGATATATTCAGAATTCTTCTTCTTCTTAGTTGGCGCGTTAACCACTTACGTGACTTTGGCTGAGGTGAACAAAATGCGCCAGTCGTTTCTTTCTCATACTAACCGGCACCAGGTGGACACACCAAGTGAAGCCAAGTCCTTCTCCACAACTCTTCTCCCCCGCTATCTCAAACTGGTACCATATCGAAGAGCCGGAGCGTCTAATTGGATCTGGGCTGTGTCACTCAGGCAACTTTTTCACTACCACCATAAAACATTTTACAATTTTTTCGTTCAAACGAAATATTTTTGAGTGAACTATTTAGCATTAGCCTGATTTTCATTTTCTCTAAGAAATACTGCATTTCTGGATTATTAGTAATTAAAATAAATTAATAAATAAAATAAATTATTTAATTAAATGCAAGCATCTTAATGATCAATTTACGGCACCTCCGCGAGGGATAACCCAAACAACAACAAAAAACATGAAATCGTACATAATAAAGTTTTCACTTGCCATCTTCCTCAATCGTATAACTTCTCAGAGTGATTTGGCATAGGTGGCTGGTTAGTAAACCACCGATTTGATGAGCTCCGCCAACACAAAAAAAGAACAAACAAAGTGAACTACCCTCCTCAGCCTCTCAACATTGCCTCATCCTTATTGAAAGACCCTTTAGTTGTGTACATTTTCATAAACAAACAATGAGTTTACATATTTATCCACATGTTTTACTAATTTTTTTTTTTCGATTTTTGCTGGCGAAATTATCAGCGACCCACTTGATTCTGCTTCTTCTTAGCGTTCGTTACGCTGCTTCGTTGACGTTTGCATTTGATGCAGAAATGCAGGCTAATTACGCGCATTGTTCGCCGTATTTCCAGTTGTTTTTGCACATTTCTTTATTTATAAATATAAATTTTATTTTTAGCTTGTTTTTGTTTTTTATAGGCAAAAATCTTCTGAAAATACGCCATCGATGGAGTGACGCGCGCATTTCATGTAATTCTCTTTCATGATTTATATGCAGCTCATGCAGAGGACAACAAATATGTTTTTGCTGATTTTATTTTTAATACCAAATTAGCATTTTTCATCGCACTTGCAATATTGTCAGGCCTACTTCTACATTTGGCAGGCGTTCAATATTAATTCTACAGTGTGCCCGAAACGACTTTAAATGGTGAAAAGTTGGGCAATAGTTTTTTTTTTTTTTTTGGGTCTTTGAAATGCACAGCTTTGTTGATTTGTTTAGCCAAATGCGAAGAGTCGTTTTAAAATATATTAGAAAAATTCTACTTATACTATACGGTTTTTCAATAAGGGCGGGTAGATGTTGAAATGGAATAAAATGGCGTTTGCTGTGTGGCACGTAGCGCCATCCTGCTGGAACCACATGTCGTCTAGGTCCATATGGTTCAATATGGGCCATAAGAAATTGGAAGGGCCACCACGTCTACCGAAAAATGGGCGCAATGCGCGCAACGTTTTCGTTAATGAACACTCATTTTGATAATAAACTTTTATCATTTGAACGTTCTGTTCAATCGTGTAACTTGCCATGATTTGGCATAAAAAACTGAATAATAAACAAAAGATTTGACAGATGTCACCAAAACAAAATGGCTGCCACAGGGCGCCAAAATCGACCCACGCCAATTTATAAATTGAGCAGCTGATACGGCAGTCGGGCGGTAGAGTTAATTAGCTCAAAGCGACTGAGTGATCTGATTTGTTTGAACGTGGTCCTCAATTTTTCTTAAAGTGGTGACATTTGTAGGCTTGAGTATAATAAGAAGTCAAGTAATTTTAATTTTATTTCTTTTACTCTACAATTTTGAGATATATTCAGTTTTTAAAAAATTTGGTAATAAGTTCTTGTTGAACATTTTTCAAGACTTTTCTTTGTCATTTGTGAAACAAGCCCGCTATCAGATTTTCTTCTTGTAAAACAACTAAAAATTAAAAAATTAAAAAAAAAGTTAAATTTTTCACTTAAAAATCAATTTACTTTTGCACTATATGACCACCTTTTGCCTTGACTGAGGCCTTGAACGGTCCAGAAAAAAAAATTATTAAAAAGAATTAAATAATAAAAAAAAATTTAAAAAAAATTACAAAAAAATTTAAAACAAAATTTAAAAAATATTAAAAAAAAACAATTAAAAAAAAAAATAAAATGCATCTGCTTCAAAACACATTAAATAAAGGCGACTCAATAAAATAAAAAAATTTGCTTGAAAAGACATGAAATAAAGGCTACTTAAAACAAATTGAGATTTTCATCTTTAGTCAAAATATTAAGGGGGAACGCCACTGTGAAAATTCAAAAAAATCGATTTTTTTTTGCATAAATTGTTAGTACGACTACTCAAGAAAATGTGGTAAAATTTTTAAAGCGAAACTCGCTTTATTCCCGATTCTATGTGCACTAAAGGGAGTGCCCGTCGGTTCGGCCCCGTAGCGCTTACGATACGATGCTTTATTTTAAAGGCGTTTTTCTCGAAACGCCTTTTTTTGATACGGTGGCAAAGATTCTTCGAAGACTAATGAACCGATTTTAATTTTCTTTATTTCAAAATTTTTGTTATCGCATTGTATTCTCGTTGTACGTATGTACGTAGCCGATATTCAAAATTTTGAAAATAACAATTTTTTTTGGCCTGTTGAAAAACAGAAAAATGGTGAAAAACACACATCGAAATTCAAATTATCACCATTTTGTCAAAAAAAACAAAAAAAAAAAAAACGGCTGCGTACAACAATAGCCACTATTGTATATTGTAGATTAATAAAATTTTTGGTTGTTTGATTTCAGATGATTATTCATTGCTGTATCGCTGCCACCAGATGACGTCATTTTTTTTAACTCGTTACTTTTGTTTACATAAATTTGTAAATTTTCAATCTTTTTTAATAAAAATTTACTTCAACATAGTTTAATACATATGTAATAAATTGCTTTTTGTACGATCCTCGAATAATCATCTATTTACATCATCATCATCTACTTACAAAAAATCGACTATGTTTTGACGACCGACAGTGGCGTTCCCCCTTAAAGTTGTCTTTACTAATATTGGTAGCAAGGCTAATTTATTAAAGTTGGTAACGGTAAATCAGCTGATTTTTTTTTTAACAGCACCACTTCTAAAAAAAATGTTTCACCAAATTGATTTGCAATAAATCGATTGTTAAGCGCGTTGAATGGCAAGATTGCCGTCTTGTGCGAACGAAATGTCGTCGATGTTTAGCTCATTAATTTTTCGAAACAAAACTCGATTGCGCTCGCCAAAATAGTAGCTCCCTTTCTCATTGCCAAGGAAATAAAGATCGATGATACCGCCACAGCTCTAAGAACTTTGTGAATAGATTTATTTTTTTAGAATAAATTTTCACAATTTGGAAGCGTTTTTCTGGCGTTGTACGATTCATGATGACTTGGTAAGCCTGACGGAAGAAAAATGTCATCAGAGTTGTCGATATCGTTAATTTTTATGCAGCTCAAAAAACACGCGTTATAATGAGAGTTAGGGGAAATATTTGTTCCACATATATTTTTTTTTAGTTTTACGAGACCTACAACTAGTGCTATAGGTCCCTACAAAATTACCTGAAATTTTTTTTTGTGATCACAAACTTAATCTTATTCCAGCGTGACCATTTCCTACGAAATTTTGTGTGTGTCTTATGTTAAACTATTTTTTGTTTTATTTTTTCATAAAATAGATTCCGAGTTTTTCTTAGTTCATATTTTGTAATATTCTTTTTGTTACTTTTTTACTGTAGTTATGAATGCATGCATCATTTCTCAATTTCAAGCTAAAAAATTTTATGAAAAAAATAACAAATTAAAGAGTCTCATTCACACATCCAAATAAGTACAAAAATATTAAATGAAAATGAATTGCATTTTTAGTGCTTGAAAACAATTTTTTAATTTATGTTTTACTTTATTACTTCGTAACTCGTTATGTTGCACTGACCTCCAAAACACAATCGCCCGCCTGCAGGCCGCTCATTTCCGCCGCCGTATGTGCATCGACCGCACTCACCTAATGGCAATGGAAAACGAGAATGAATGCATGAATGAAAAACCGTACTGGCAAATAAAATTAATTATGAAATCACACAGCAATGCATTGCGTTTTTTTTTTTCAATTTCATGTGCTAAGAATTTTTCTACACGAATTTCACAAAGCGCGCACCCACGCGCAGCTACTTTCCGGCAGTACTCAGCCAGGTCACTCATACGCACCCACGGGTAGGGGTCCCATTTGGTGCGCGTCAAATTGAAACCGCACGAACCGGTGACCGACTTTCGTATGCGCAACAAACGCACCGAGGGTTCGTTGCTATCAGAACCAAGGGTGGCTTTGTTGTTTCTATGATTTTCACGCTGCTCTTCTTCCGCATTATTTGGCACTTCCTTTGCACATTTCATATTCGAGAAATCGTGCGTATACGCTTGCGGAGTATGCGTAACCTCTGCATTCCTATAATTTTGCTGCTTTTCAGCGATTTGCTGACAATCACTTGTATATTCGTATTTCATTTTCAATGATTTTCTATCACATTTACATACGCCCGTAACTTCAATTGTATTGTAACAGCCGCGGCGTTCAAATTCTACTGACTTTTCAATGACCAGCAAATTGTCTTCACACTGGTGCTAGTGATTCAGGTGCACAATACGTGTATACACACGTACTTACCTACATACAGGCAAACACACATACAAACATTCATACATGCAAACACACATACAAACATTCATACATGCATACACACATACACACACACATACGTACATATAAGTGCGCCTAAATATGACAAAGTGCGGTACGCTCCAATCGCTCTGACCAGTCAGCATCAGCTGAGTGCTTTTATTCTCAATTTGCATACTCACCTTTAGTTGGTGAGCGCTAGTAGAATATGTTTGCACGAACAATTTTCACGTATGCGGGTATGTGTGCGTTCAAATGGCTTTGCTCATTTGAGAGACTTGAATTCTTGCTCTACGCAACAATTGTTTATCCATTCTAGGGCTGAGTAAGTAGAACAAAAATAAATAAGTACCAACCAAAAATGCTCTTTGGACAAGTTTATAAGATAATTAAGGTATTTAAATTACTGGTTTGTTTTATTTACAACGCTCTCAAGGCGACAACTTAATCGTAAAACCGGTAAAAAGAAAAAGACAAAATTATTTTTATCTTCTGGGTGCATAAGAAGTATTGAAGAAATCTTGAAGTCGTTAATATTTTTTATACTCGCATTCTCTTGTGTAATAGTATTCCACTTTGTGCACATAACGGTTGTTTTTGCAAGAAAAATTCTATTAGTATATACAGGGTTTGATTGAAAAGTAATGAGCCTTATTTTTTTTTTGAGCAATTTTATTAAACCTTTTTGTTTATGCAACTAAATTCTTCAAAATAGGATCCTTGGGCGTCAATACACCGCTGGTAGCAATCCTTCCACTGCAGGAAACATTTTTTAAACTCATTCGCCGGAATCGCGTTCAATTCGGCTGTCACAGTTTTTTGGATCGCCTCGATGGAGTTGAAACGCCTCCCCAGCTTTCTTTTCAGGAGCGCGAACAAGGAGAAGTCCGGATGGGACTGGTGTGGGCTGTAGGGAGGGTGGAGAAGCACCGGAACCCCCATCTTGGCCAACGCAAAGGTGCAGAGGAAGGCGGTGTGCGCCGGCGCATTGTCGTGATGAAGGGTCCAATTGTTGACGGGGTCGGGCCGAGCCCGGGCGACGCGGTTTTTCAGCCGAAGGAGCACTTCTTTATAAAATGCCGCATTTACAGTGCTTCCTGGAGGTACAAACTCTTTGTGGACGATGCCTCGAGAGTCGCAAAAGATGATCAGCATGGTTTTGACGTTGGATTTCGACATGCGCGCCTTTTTGAAACGACTTGTGCCACCGTTTCACCTGGGCACTGGACAGAGATTGGTCCCCGTAAGCCTCCTTGAGTATCCCAAGGTACTCTTCGGTACTCGTTTTGTTTAGCTTTACGCAAAATTCGATCGAGTAACGTTCCTCCAACGATCGCTGCATTTTCGCCACTGCAAAATCCTAACACACTTATAAAACAACTTTCACGCGCGGAGCAATGTTTGACTGCACCGCTGTTGCCAGCGAACTGGGGCCGGTTTCTAATGGAAGGGGAAGGTCCAACGATAATTTTCCCCCACCAGCCGATTCAGTTGATCGCTTGGTAGACGCTCCGCGTGGGAAGGCTCATTACTTTTCAATCAAGCCCTGTACATTTTTTTATAATTCTTTTTTAGCCCTGCCTTGGACACCTTTTTTAACTCTTTGCGGTGCACTGAAAAAAAAATCGCAAAAATTAAACACAAAGATTTTTTTATTTCATTTATTCGAGACATTTAATGAAGAAAATGTTTATCCTTGCAGGATTTTGTGCAAGGATGTGGTACGATTTTTATACCATCGCGCATAGAGTGCGAGGATTATTTATGAAACTCATTGAAACAAGTTATTGTTTTGCTGAGGCAAAGTGGCACATTACAAGTTGAGCACATCCACTGAGTCCTTCTTTGGTGGCTTGTCGTGCTGCAGTACGCACATCTACGTAAGGTTGTTCTGACTGGTTGGTGAAATGACGAAATGTAGGCTTGGATCCACATACGGTTTTGCTTTTCTTTATGCGAACTCTAGCTTGCTTTTTATTTTTGGTTCGAAGAGTAGGTGGTGAGACTGAACTGCATTGAATTGAAATCAAATCAATTTTGAAGTACTTAAGGGGTAAGAGGTACCCTATACTTTTAGAAATAATAAAATAATTCACGAATGAAATATCAAGAAAGTGAAAATATATTCGGTGCCACCAATTGCGGCTTTTCCTATTCAGCTCGTAGTACTTATTTAGCTGATCTAACTTGTCGTGTATTATTTCAGATTTTTCGATTTCTTTGACAGAACTATCGCTTTGGCGTTGTTTTACCTTTATAAATTTACTCGGATCATGAAAGTTAGATAAAGCTGTAACCTCTCTTTTGTCAATGTCTTCATAAATTTTATAACAGAATCACTAATTTGCCAATCATAGTCGCCCCGTTTTAACTGCTTACCAGGTCTAATATCGGTAGGAAGAAATTTTCGATTGGTTCGCACTGTTCCGCAGCCATTTATCAAGTGCTTTTTCAGTGCAAGAATCAAGTTGAACGAAGTGAAAAAATTATCGAAAAACACTTTATGGTGTTTACCCCCAAAATCAGTAGTTACGTCGAGAATGACCCGTTCTCCAACTTTATTTTTCGACTAGATCTCCTTTTTTACCCGTATATATCTCGAAGCGATAGACATAACCGATGCTGTCACACAACATACAAGTTTTTGTCCTCTTCCGCATATACTGGATCAAAGTTGATCGTCCTATTAAAACAGTTTCTGTAGAATAAAAATATCAACGTATCTAAAAAAAATTACCTTTGAATCTTATCATTGATTCGTCTACCGCAAGGTATTCGCCAGGATTGCAGCACAGTTTGAAGCGTTCTTGCAGCATATCCGAATATGATTGAACTTAGTTTCTTGAATGATGGTGATCCTCCTTTTGGCATTTTTGGCATTATAGAAGAGTCGTGCAAATGCAAATAAATTTAATAAAATAAAATTCAGTCAAATCTTTTCACGGGCATTGTTTTGGATATATAGCTATCGTTTAGTTCTGGGCGAGATGACCTGTAATCTCGATAACTGGCCTGATGCTTTATTCCTATCAAAAAATTGATTCCAATAAATGCATATATTTCTGACACACTTGTTTGAATGTATGACTTACCAGTTTGCTGGGCAGGCAAATTAGTTTGGAATAGTACCAACTAATGCAAGCCCTACAGCAGCCAGGCGCTTAGCTCTATTTCATGTGACGTTATCGGCTATTATTGTACGGCCACTGTTCGCAAATTGGATGGCTAATTGTACCATCACATTTTTCCCTTGATCAAATTCACACTCTTCTTCTTCTGATTGGCTATAACATAGTTTTTCTATTCATTGTGTGCAACTAAGTTCCCGCTGTTTGTCAATAGATGCCACCAGCAGTGTGTGCTAGTCGATTCTAACATAACCTAAACGCCATAAACCAAGCTCAGACATATGAAAAAACAAACTGCTTCGACTCATTAGTGATTTTGTTTTGGTATCATACACTTTTGGTTTTGTGAAAATGTCTGATTTTTCATTCGAAAAAAAAACAGCGGTTGAAGCGCATCGAGAGCTATAAAGAGCTTACGGAGATGCTGCTTTAAGTGAAACAACGTGTCGAGATTGGTTCCGTCGCTTCAAGGACGGTGATTTTAATGTTGACGACCGTCCGCGTGGAGGGAAGTCAAAAACCTTCGAAGATGCTGAATTGGAGACATTGCTTAATGAGGATCCGTGTCAAAAGCAAGAAGAGCTTGTTTCAGTATTAGGAGTTACCCGCCAATCCATTTCCAAGCGATTCCATGCTTTGGGAATAACCCAGAAACAGGGGACTTGGGTTCCTTATGAGTTAAAACCAAGGGATGTTGAACGTCGTTTTTTCGCCTGTGAACAACTGCTCTAGCGGCAAAAAAGCGAAAACGAAGGGGTTTCTTAATCTCATCGTGACGGGTGATGAAAATGGATTCATTACGGCAATCCAAAGAAAGGAAAGTCATGGGGACTGCGCGGTCACGCTTCTACGTCGTCGCTTCAGCCGAATATTCACGCTGCGAAGGTTATGCTATGTATTTGATGGGGCCAAGTTGGTGTTATTTATTATGAACTGTTAAAACCAAGCGAAACCATCAGTGGGGATCGGTATCGACTTCAATTGATGCGATTGAGCCGAGCACTGCGTGAGAAGCGGCCGCAATACGCAGAGAGGCATGAAAAAGTGATTCTACAGCATGACAACGCTTGGCCTCACGTTGCCAAACCCATTAAAACCTACCTGGAAACACTAAAATGGGAAATCCTACCCCCCCCCCGCCATATTCTCCAGATCTCCAAATATTGCGCCGTCCGATTATCACCTGTTCCGATCGATGGCAAATAGTCTAGCTGACCAGCAGCTCCATTCATTTGAAGACAGCAAAAAATGGGTTGCTCCGTGGATAGCCTCAAAAGATGAACAGTTTTACCGCGACGGTGTACGAGGTCTACCAGAAGGGTGGGAAAAAGTTGTAGCCAGCGATGGGCAATACTTTCAATGATTCACTTGTAACCATATTTTCAAAATAAAGTTGTAGTTTCATCAAAAGAGCAACGATAACTTAGTTTTTAAAACAAAATCTAGGCGCGTCTTTTGAGAGACCCTGTTCAATTTGGAAAAGTGGAATGGAAACTGAAATAAGGTAATCTACTAGGCAGGATTTGCATGCCTCAGAAAAAACGGAATCGGTGGAGTGAAAGTAAAAGTCTAGTAAAAGGGGACTATTGCCACGCCACCCAGTAAAGAACCCACAACTGGTGCTTAGAGAAATAGGGACACAATCGATATGCAGAAAAGCTGCACAACTCTACGATTTTTGCAATGAAGTAAGGGAATGGAGGGACATCTAAATTGAATTTTCAGACTCAAATTAATTAATTGATTCAACAAATTACGGTTAACCAAAGCACTGGCAGATGCAGTGAAACACAGCAGGAGTTTTCTTCAAAATTATTTTATTGTATGAAACTAAAGGGTGGTTAAGTTTCAAGGGCCGGTGTTGATTTTGAATAAAGTAAAATTTTTTCAGAAAATTATTGTCACTTCTCTTTGTTATGATAATATTGGTACGGCTCATTTATGTATAGCCTCGGTGGCACACCTCCATCCGATGGTCCAAGTTTTCGATGACGCTGAGGCATAATTGAGGTTCTATGCGATTAATGTGCCGAATTATCTCATCCTTTAGCTCTTGAATTGTTGCTGGCTTATCGACGTACACCTTCTTTTTCAAATAACCCCAAAGAAAGAAGTCCAACGGTATCAAATCACATGATCTTGGCGGCCAATTGACATCGCCGCGACGTGAGATTATTCGACCATCAAATTTTTCGCGCAAATGAGCCATTGTTTCGTTAGCTGTGTGACAAGTGGCACCGTCCTGTTGAAACCACACATCGTCCACATCCATATTTTCCAATTCGCGCCATAAAAGTTTCGTTATCATCTCACGATAGCGAACACTATTCACAGTAACAACCTGGCCGGCCTCATGTTGGAAAAAATACGGCCCAATGATGCCGCCGGCCCATAAACCGCACCAAACAGTCACACTTTGTGGGTGCATTGGTTATTCGGCAATCACTCTTGGATTATCATTGGCCCAAATGCGGCAATTCTGCTTATTGACGAATCCACTGAGGTGAAAATGTGCCTCATCACTGAAGATGATTTTCTTCACGAAGTGCGCGATATGCATTTTGACTTGAACGGCCGTTTTCATAATAAGTCTGAATAACTTTAAAGCGTTGCTCGATTGTGTATCTTTCCATGGTTCAAATTGAATTAGTCTAGAATTGAAAGATATCAAAAGAAATGCAGAAAAAAATTTTACGTTTAGGTCTGGTTCACATTCAACATTGGCCCTTAAAATTTAACCAGACTTTACTAAAGCACGCTCGCTGAGTATTTTATAGTCTATCCATTTATGGCATGTGCAATTTATAAACTGAATCCAATATTATTAACTTGCGTTTTACTAAATTTCCGCAAGAAATTTATTTGCTTCATATCTTCATTGAAATTTCATTTCTTAATGGAGATCTCCAATAAAAATTTGTCTCAATTGAATTTGAGAATTATGAAATTATTAAATTCAATATTACAACAGTCATTTGCAAAAACAAAGCAACAAAAACAACACAAAACAAAAAAAAATAATAATTGCCTGTGTGCGATGTTTGATAAAATTATATAATAAATTCACTGTTCGTCAGACAGCTGTGGAAAATTAAATATTTGCTGTATTTTTGTTTGTCGATGCATTTCGCACAGAGTTACAAAATTACTGTTATATGAAAAGATGTATGTATGCGTTGCTGGTATATTACGTAACACTTGAACAAATACAAATGCAATCGTTTGTAGCTTCATGATTTTATTATTATGTAATAAATCAGTGAAATCAGGCAATTTTCTCATTAGAATTTAGCAACAACTATTTTTCTTAGCACTGAAAATTTCGTGTGACTAATTTGGATAATTACAGTGCAATTAGTTTTTTTTTTCTCCTTTATTTATACGAGTATATACAGGGTTAGACACTCGAAGTGCAACCAATAAAAAGGGCTACAAATTTATTTTGGAAAATTACTTTTATTCAATTCAAAATAAAAAAAATGTAAAAATAACACAAAATTAAGTTTGAATTTACTTTTGCTCGATATGACCACCTTTTGCCTTGTCTATAGCCTTGAGACAGTCCAGAAATGAATCGCGAGCTGGCCGAATGTGACTTGCAGGTATTTTGGCCCACTCGCGGACAACGGTTTTTTCAGCGCCTCGAGAGTGGTGAATCTTTTAGTTTGGATCCGGCTCTCCAAAATGGCCCAAAGTGAGTAATCCAATGCGTCTGGTGAATTTGAGAGCCATTTTGTGGACATTATGAACTTCGGCACGTTGTTTTTTAGCCATTCTTAGTTCACTCGAGCTTTGTGAGACGGTGCCGAATGCCGATGAAACGTCCATGGTCTGCCACAGAAATATTTGTCTACCCACGCCATCAAAGCAAGAAATCTCCAGAATACTTTCCCGATAATATTTCGCATTTACCTTACGCCAGGCTCGCCAGGCTCGATGAAAACGATTAGAGAGCCCTCATCTTCGGTGACAGCGGCCATTACCTGTGGTGGGTGCTGCCTCCTGGTGGCCAATCGATAACTTAAATTCTCTTGTGAACGGTCGTTCAAATAACCCCATCGTTTTGGGAGTTTACGAATTGTTCCATTTGAAAAATTTTCTCGTCAGAAAACACAAAGTTCGGAAATTGACCGCTTTCGACGAAGTGAAGCAACTCATTTGCTTTCTCAAGTCTGACTTGTTGCTGCTTCGGTGTGAGATCATGCGCATTTTGGATCTTGTAAGGCTTGACTTTGAGATCATGTTTCAGTACGCGGCGGATGCTATGGTCAGATATTTTCTGTTCTTCCGCCATTTGATTGGCACTTCGTCGGGGATTTCGCTCAAGTCGCTTCTTAGCTTTTTCAACCATTTCACGTGACGTTGCAGTCTTTTAATGACCCCCTCCATGACGTTTCGCGATGCTTTCATTGTAACGAGTAATGGTGCGATAAACAAAGACTATTTTTACTTCAAGGTACTCCAGCTCACGAACAATCGCTGGTTGTGATTTACCAGCCAAATATAATGCAAGCGCTCAATTACGTTTGAGATCCATTACTGATATTCCTTTTTCGCGTTTAGTCTCGGCAAAATGCTTCCGCGGGGAGTGATTTCCCCGACGAAGTGCCACTCAAATGGCAAAAGAACTGAAGATATCCGACCGTAGCATCCGCCGCACACTGAAAAATTATCTCAAAGTCAAGCTTTACGAGATCCCAAAGGCGCATGATTTCACACCAAAACAACAACAAGTCAGACTTGAGAGAGCGAAGGAGTTGCTTCGCTTGATAAGCAATTTTTTCAAATTGAGCAAATCCTAAACTCCCAAAACGATAAGGTTTATTTTACAGACCGTTCATACGAGAATTTGAGTCATCGATTAGGCACCAGGAGGCCTCAGGTAACGGTTTGGGCAGCTGTAACCGCAGATGGGCGCTGTCCAATCGTTTTTCATAACGTCCACTCAATGGCTTTCAAATTCAACAGATGCGAAGCGATGGATTATGCTCTTTGGGCCGTTTTGGGAGCAAGGCCCAAACTCACCAGAAAAAGATTCACCAGTCTCGAGGCGCTGAAAAAAGCCATTATCCGCGAGTGGGCCAAAGTACCTACAAGTCACACTTGGACGGCTTGTGATTCGTTTTAGGACCATCTTAAGGCCACCGTCAAGGCAAAAGGTGGTCAAATCGAGCGAAAGTTAATTGATTCTTAATTTTGTATTATTTTCACACATTTTTTACTTTGAATTGAATTGAATTTTCCAAACTAAATTTATGGCCTTTATAATTGGTTACACTTCGAGTGGCAGACCCGGTTTGTAGGTTTATATATCTCTGTGAACCATTTAACCTGCGTACAGTTTATTTTGCTCTCATAGAAGCCATATAATAGAGTTTTTCATTCTTCATTCTTAGATTAATTTATTGTTTTTTTATGTTTTTGTATGTCAAATTCACAAAATTTTTTTTTTATTATCTACAGAATTTAGTGAATTTAGAATTACTAAAGAAAATACAAAACAATATCAACGAAGAAAAGCGCAAGCTCATGTTGCCATCGTAACCAACTGCCCTACTTAGTACCAGCGAAAGTGTCGCACATAGGAGACAGACAATGGAAGATATACTTTTTTCCATTATCTCTTTTGTAACAGTATTTTTAACACACAACAATTGGGCAGCGATCATTTTTGATACTAGCGTACTCAATCGGCGATAAATTGTGCAGTGCGAATGAAAATTGTGGCTTAATTTTTCACACCTTTGTGTAAAATTTTGTAAATGAAATCCATTGAACAAATAAACCGCAGTCAAGCATGACAACAATTTTAGTCTTTTTTCGATGCAAATACAATACATTTTTGTATATAGTATATATATAAGAAGATACGTGTGTATGAATGTGTGAGCCATTGAACTGTTTACTTTGAAAGTGCTGTAAGTTCATTTTTTTGTTAAATTTAGAAATCAACTAAGAACTGCAATTTCGTGCAAGCAATACAAGGCTAATATTGGAAATTATTCAAATAGTTTTATAAATATAAATTTAAATTAATAAAAATATGTAAATAATTTTAACTTATGACCCTTAAATAACACTCGGTTGCAACACTAATAAATGGGTTCAATAAATGCACTTCCTAAAAACAAAAATTTTTTTCTAAGGTAGTTTTGATTCCTTAAAAGCCAAAATTATCAATTTCTTAGATTTTTTTTGTTTAGGTATTTTTACACATTACATTTACATTTTAACGTGAAATATATTTGGGGCAAACCATCTTATCGACCTAAGCTATGTAAGTGTCACTTTTATAAGGAATGGGGATTTTACTAAAAGTAACTGAAACTACCGCTGATGGCCTTTGGATCAGCTTTGAAGTTTTAGTTGAAAGAAAGATTGTCGATAAGCGGCAGTTTAAACCAAAAGTTTGTTGATGTGTGAATCATCAGCATCATCGTCATTGTGTGCGAATGAAAGTCGGAAATCACATTTACGCTCTGCTATAGTAACTTTTCCCCTTTAACCCATTAATGCCGCGGGACAGAATTCGCTGACCGGTTTTTGTGATGTTTTGTGCTCGAGCCGTTTGATACCAAAGGAGGTTTCAGACAGGGTGACTCGCTGTCGTGGGACTTCTTTAACCCGATGTTGTAGAGCATCGTACGAGCCGCAGAACTTAATCGCTCAGGCACAATACGCTCCGGCTCTGAAAGTATTTGATGCGGTACCAGCTGGTGGTAGCAGAGGAAGAGGGCGGCCTCCTCTGCGTTGGAAAGACCAGGAGGAGAAGGACTTGCCTTCACTTGGTGAGTCCAATTGGCGCCGGCTAGCATGAGAAAGAAACGACTGGCGCACTTTGTTAAAGTCGGACAAAATCGCGTAAGCGGTTATCGCGCCAATTAAGAAGAAGAATATGCACCAGTACTGTTGCCCTCTATGTGACAAAAAATTAAACACATTTTTTTCTTTCTCACCACGCCCATTCCTGTTTACTGTAGTTTATAAAATATTGAGTTGGGGAGTAAGTTCATAGCGTTTTCATATTTTCTTTTATTTCCCAACGATTTGTCTGCTGGTTGGGGCAAGTAATCTTTCGATAGATCTCTTTCTGCATTACAAAACTCTTTTAATTGTATTTTTAAATTATTTAATTTTTTATTATTTAAATGGAATACCCAAGAGGCAAAAACCAACATTTTCAGCACCTGCTCTTTTTTGCCTTTCATCGATGAAAAAGCTGCCGAAGCAGCCCGGGATATTTGCGTCGTGTATGGAGAAGGTGTCATAGGCGAGTCTAAGGCACGAAAACGGTTTGTAAAGTTCAAAAATAACGATTTTTACGTCGATGACACGACCCGCAGCGGAATGCCTTCGGAACTCGATGAAGAACGCCTCAAATCACTTTGGAAGGAGACCGATGTTGACCATACCCGTCGTCAATTGGCGGAAAAAATGAGTTGCGTTCATAAAACGATTCTCAATCACCTTCACCCAATGTAATTTACCGAAAAATTACGAGCCTAGGTGCCTCACGAGCTCTACGAAAAACAAACAAAGAAAGTCGCCTTCAAATTGCTTCTCAACTTCTCGCACGCCATCGAGCAATACGCTGTCGTAAACAGCGCTTTTAGTACCGAATCGTCACGGGAGATGAGAAAGGGTGCCCATACATCAATATGAAGCAAAGGAGGGGTTTTTCTCCTAGGAAGGTCATATGGATCTCCACGGCTATGATAAGACCTATTATCACCTATTATCACGCATCAATGGTATGGATGAGTAGACTTCCTCTCGTGGAAGTCAGGAGACTATCGAGACTACAACGCACTGTAACCATCTGTTGCGTCAGAGCTTTTCCGACTGCGTTGGGCCCGGCATTAGATGCTCTGGTTAGTCTACCACCACTTGATGATTTCATGCAAGAAGAGGCCTTGAAGGCCATCTGCAGACTGAAATACAATGGGAATTGGTACGGCCTCTGTCCGGCATTGGACAACAGAGTAGGCGTGGACTTCGATCCAACGGTTCTCGCCATGCCTCTTAACTCCATGTTTTCCAGAGTCGTGCTTAACAAAAGATACAATGTGGTGCTGCTAGAGGCTCAACTGTGGCCAAACTCAGAAAATTAGCCCGCAAACACTGTTCTCGCATTTTCACGGGTGGCTCTAGGACCGAGCATGGTTCCTGCTCTGATGCCTACGTGGAATCAAGCGAGATAAAACTAGACTTCGCTCTTGGAATGCATGATTCTGTGTTTCAGGTGGAGGTGTATGCTGTTCAAGAAGCGAGGAACTTTGTTGTGGAAAACAAATGGAGAGGCAGATCTGTAGGTGTCTGCAGCGATAGTCAAGATGCGCTCATGGCCATAGACAGCCCCCCCAAACAATTCAAGGGTAGTCGAGCCCTGTAAATCCAGGCTGAACTATGTCGTTAGAAATAATAGCCTAATGTTAACATTAACGAGATCTCTGACTCTTTAGCCAGAATGAAGCGAACTTCCTTGGCCCGCAGCCCGTTCTGCCACCCTCTTCTGCAGTCATCAGAGCCACAGTTAACAAATGGATTACTTCAACCCACAAGCGAGCTTGGCAGGCTGAGAAAAGCTGCAGACGAACAAAACTGATGTTACCTGTCATGTGCGACCGACTGTCGCAAATTCTCCTGTCACTAAGCATTGGCGACTGTAGGAGGCTGGTTGGACTGATGTCGGGCCACTTTCTATGGGCAAAGCACATCGAAAAGGTAGGCATCTCAGACACTGCCATCTGCCCAGCATGTGGAGAGGAGCGTGAAACGATGGTCCACTTTCTGTGCGTCTGCCCCGCCTTCGCTCGAATCAGGCTTGAGGTCTTTGGCACTGATGTTTTAAGTAGCGACCACCTTGGCTCTTTGGCACCACAAGATCTACTCAGATTTCTTCGGAGGTCGGGTAGATTTAATGAAAATTAAAAAGGGAGTTCGAGTGCAGTAGAATGGACTTAATTGTGCCAGAGTGCTGTACTTGCTAATCTGATCCGATAAAAAAAAAATAAAAAATTTGCGCATTTTATTTGGAACAAATTTTTAATGTCAAGTTATTTGTATTTCTTTATTATTTAATAAATTATTAGTAATTTACCCATCTTTCTCCACGGATAATAATTTTTCTAATTTTCAAATGTTTTCTATGCTTTGCAACTACTTTTTACATATGTATGTATGTCTCCGTGCGAAAACAAAAAAACATCAAATTATATTATATAAAACTTTTTCAAAATTTTTCTTTTGCGATTCTTATTGATAATTAAATAAAACTTTTTGCATCAATTTTTTTTTCAGCGCTTTATTAATTTATGCATTCAAATGTAAGTCCAGTGGCTGCAAAAATCGGTATTAATTTTTCCGTTAAAAATTTTCAAAGAAAATCCAATTTTTCTGTCCTTTTTAAAGCACAGCTGGCGCGAGTGGGTTAAGCCGCAGATATGATTTTTGTTTTAGTTACTCCATATCATATTATCAGCCGTCTACGTAACCGACTTTTTTTTACTTTAAATATTTTAAATTTCTTTTAAGGATTCCTATTGATAATTAAATAAAACTATTTTCACAGTGAAAAAGAAAATTAAAAAAAAAAAAAAAATTGAAAAAAAAAAATTTTGAAAAAAAAATTTTGAAAACAAAACTTTGAAAAAAAACAAATTTTGGGGAAAAAAAATTAAAAAAAAAAATTTCAAAAAAAGGAATAAAAAAAATTTTTTTTGTTGTCAACGCTTTATTAATTTAAATTTGAAAAAAAATTTCAAAAACAGAAATTAAAAAAAAAATTTTGTCAACGCTTTATTAATATATGCATTCAAAATGTTAAAATTTTCAAAGATTTCCAATATTTCCGTACTTTATACTACCTACTTACAACCGGCGTGAGTGGGTTAAGCCGCAGTTATCTATTATTTGCTTTAGTTCATATCAGCCGCCTGCGTAACTAACTTTTTTATATTTAAATCCTTTGATACTTAGCATGCAATCAGCTTATCTGCATATAAGTACATAATTTAAAAACCCTAACCAGCCTATCGAACTTAGTAAAATTTATTTATTGCATATTTTGATTATAATTTGAGGCATTTGAAAATCTCGAAAGAAGAAAAAATGTGTTTACGCCACTTTCAGAATAAACCATTAAATGTTTGTAGGCAAATACAGAAACGTCTATGCATGCAAATTACATATGTACATATATATGTACATCCGTGTGTACAAATATTTGCACGCATTGTTGTTGCGCCACTTCGCCGAGTCTTCTCACTGCCCACATGTGAACAAAATGTTTTGTTTGCTATTTCAATAACGTCAATTATAATTAACTTCGAACCCACAATGCACAAATAACCTACACACACACACACACGCACATGAGCTCACATTGCTTTGCTTGCATGATCATACATGCATACTTACTTAAATACGTACATACATACATACATACATATACATATATTTGATCTGGAGTGTGCGTCAGAGTGCCTACACCGAAGCGGCGGTAGTGGCTTTACGAGCTCTTTTTGACAGCATCCGTTTAGCGGCAGTCGCTACCGTTGAGTTGCCTATTTGTGTATGTAATTGAATGTGCTAAATAGTACGAAATCGTATACACCTCTGACGCTACGGCGGTGACTTTTGGCCCTGATCTATGCCGTTGACTCGCCGCCGTTGAACTCAAATCAAAACAGTGATTGTCTTACAATTTATCCAGTAATGGTGATAAAATAGTTTTGAATGTTTGGGCTTCTTATTCTGCAATCGAAAATAATTATTTTTTTTTTTTTGTTCAAATTATATATTTTTTTTGTTTAAATATTTTTTTTCCAAATCAATGCATTTGTACACCCAATCATATTTGTATTGGTTCGTTTGGCTTGACTTCTAAAATTTGCCACAAACCACATAAATTAAATTTTGCAATTATAAATGAATTGTTAAGTTAAGCATTCATTAATGCATGATTAAGGCAGAGGCAGGCATGGCAAGCGCTCAAATCAACGAGGTGCCACTGACCAGGCCTAAAGTGTACTTCACGGTTATCAATTGCGACACGAAATTTGTTATGTTGTGATTTCTACTTGCATTCATAGCGATTTCCCTCGATACTCGTATGTATGATTTACGAGGTTTATTTAAAAAAAAGAGATTTTGAAATTCGTTTTTCGATTTGCGATTTTTTGTTTGCTGTGTTGGTACGAGGGTTACCATTTATACTTCGGGCCCACATAGGTAAGGTAAGTAAAGCCTAGTTAGATGTATAAGTAGACAGCCTACATCAATTTTTGAGCTTGGAGTAGTATACGAGGTGTGTTCAACAAATAAGTTGAATTGTCATTTTTTCCAAAAAACATTTATTTATTCATCAATTTCTCGAAGTAGTGCTCCTCAGATATAATAAACTTGTGCCAGCGTTTTTGCCCAATCTTCTAAGAAGTTTTGATATCCACTTTTTGGTATGTCTTTGAGCTCTCTCCGCGATTCAGTTTTCATCTTCACAATCGTCGCAAAACGTCGCCCTTTCATGGGTCTCTTCAATCTTGGGAACCAGAAAAAGTCGCTGGGGGCCAAATCAGGTGAATACGGTGATTGAGGCATGATAACGGTGTTGTTTTAGCCAACTAATTTCGTACAAGCAAAGATGAGTGAGCAGGTGCATCATCATCATGCGGAAGCCATAATTTTTTTTCCACAATTCCGGGTGCTCTTTTCATAGTCTTCTAGGTAATACTCGTTATTTACCGTACGACCCTGTGGTAAGAACTCCTCATGCACTACGCTATGATAATCTAAGAAAACAGTACGTAAAACCTTGACATTTGATTAAGTGCTTGGCGTGCTGTTTTTTGGTCTTGGCTCTCCTGGGTTCTTCCATTGGGGCGATTGGGCTTTGGTTGCGATGTAAGAACCATACGAGTATACCCATACCCCATTCATCACCAGTTATGACCCTTTTAGGACCCACATCGTTGAGGTCATTCAACAATTCTTGAGTTATGCTGATGCGACATTGTTTTTGGTCAAAATTCAGCAATTTCGGAACGACCTTCGCTGCCACACGCTGCATGCCTATTATTTCCAGTAAGATTGCATAGTCAATCGATATGCCGACATCCTCAGCAACTTCTCTAATTGTGATTCGACGATTCTCCATAACAATTTTTTTCACTTTCTCAACAATTTCCATCGCTTGTTGATGTGCGGGGCGTCCACAGTGAGCGTCGTCATTCACATCGAAAGTGATTCTACAGCATGACAACGCTCGGCCTCACGTTGCCAAACCCGTTAAAACCTACCTGGAAACACCGGAATGGGAAATCCTACCCCACCCGCCTTATTCTTCAGATATTGCGCAATCCGATTATCATCCGATCGATGGCAAATAGTCTAGCTGACCAGCAGTTCCATTCATTTGAAGACAGCAAAAAATGGGTTGATCCGTGGTAAGCCTCAAAAGATAAACAGTTTTACCGCGACGGTATACGAGATCTACCAGAGATATAGGAAAAGTAATAGTCAGCGATGGGCAATACTCTCAATCCTCCAACGGACGTTGATGGACTTAAGGGTAGAAAACTGCTTTAGTAGTTGGGCCATCTTTATGCTAGAAACCAGGATAATCAAAGTTAATATGGGATAACTAAGAATGTGTTATTAGCAAAATCTTAATAAAACTTAAATAAAAATAATAAATAATTAAATTATGCAATCCTGAAGAAGTTGTAGTTAAATTGCGTTTTTTTTAAGGTGATATACTCGTAAATATGTTTATGACAAGTAGCGTCAAACGTTGTGGAGATCACGGGCTTCACTTTCCGGCATCAAAACGTCGCTTGCCATCGTGCGTTAGCGTTCGCCATTCACTGTTACTCTGGCGCGAGCCTCGTCTTTGAAGAAATATGGGCCGGTGATTCCTTCAGCCCATAGGTCGCACCGAACGGTTATTTTCAATGGATGTAATAGCTGGTTTTGAATGGCTTTGGGTTACTCTTCAGCCCAAATACGGCAATTTTGCTTATTGACGCAACCATTAAGCCGAATATGGGTCTCATAGGTGATCGCCATAAGTTGGCCTGAGCGCGCGATGAACACTTTTCACAGAGCTTCGAGTTTCGTAATAAAATCGCACGATTTGTAAACGTTGTTGAGGCGTAGGTCTTTCCATGATGAAATGCCAATGAATACGGAAAAGTACCTCCAATCTGATCACCACTTCAGTTCTAGATGTTATTCAAGTTTTCCTGTCCAGATAGATACTCTGCGGAAAGTTCGCCTGATAAAACCTATTAAGGATTACTTCTTTAGATGACTTAATTTTATGTACCGTCAAAGTAAAATTATCGGTTTTATAAATTTCAGACGCAAAATGGGGTAAAGGTCCGTTTTTCTTATAATTTAGTTCCGCTTATTTGCTGGTAAAAAAGTAATCAGTCGTAACATTTCTTTCCGCGCCAGCGATTGGTTCAACTAATTTTAGGAAAACAAACCAACCCAAATGAATTAAAAACTGTTGTGTTTTGTTATTTCCCAAATACGGGCATCCATTGATATTTAATTAATTTACCTTGTAGATCAGATGCCAACCATAATTTTGTTCCGAACAAAGTTTTATTTGCAGGCAATTTTCAAAGAATGAATTCCAAGCATTTCATACCAAAGCAAATGTATTCGCTTGCAACCGTAAACTCTGTTTGTTTCCTTTAGCGAAACGCATAATCTGTAAAATGTCCGTAAACGCTTTTCTGTCTGTGTTTCAAATATATGCAAGAATTACCAATAAGAAAATAAAAATGTGCCACAATATGCAAAACTCTGACAATTTCGGAAGAAACTGTAGTTAAATTTTCATCGAATTTTGAATTTTCGTCACTGTAGTGATGGATTGAAGTAGTCCCTGAGAAGTTTTCATATTTAAATTTGTATTTTCATATTTATATTAGAATTTAGAATTGGGAAGTCAAAATAATATAGAATTTTATTAAATAAATGAAACTGAAAATAGTCATAAAATATTAAAAGAAATTAAAAGAGAAAATTTTGCGAAGATTTGATACAACCAGTCATTTTAATGGGTAACTGTTAGTCTGTAAGAGTAATCGGGACTCAATAAATAGCTATTGTAAATAACTAAATAAAGAAATACAATAAATTAAAAATTAAAAAAAAAATTATAAAAAAGAAAAAAAAATAAAAAAAAATAAATTAATAATTTAAAATAATGAACACTTCTTTGCCAATTTCTACTATTAAAATTATTTACATTCTCGAATATTCACGAAACACAAAATTTAAATAAAAACTAGGGTTTAAAGCGAACTTCCAACAACATTTCATTCAAATTTAACTGCCAACAATTACCACCCACAAATTTTCAATCCACTCAAAAACTGACTCAAAAAGCTTCATGCACTACAGCTTGCACTCAATTCAACACATGCGAAACGCTTTTAGCCACAAACGTTAATACGACCCGCACCAGCTGTTGCCAGATTCATTCGGGTCTTCTAGTGGCGCACACTCGTCTGTTGGTGATGCCCGCGCATGCGCACTGAAAGTGTAAAAGTGAATAGCTCACGCGAAGCGTAGTGAAGCAAAAGACGCAAGTGAAGAAATACAAATACAAGAAAATAAATAGCCTTTGAATTTACGTGCATTCCATTTTTGTGTATAGCATCCGACTGATTGACCAACCGCACTAACCGATTTGCCAGAGGTGAGCAGAGCGCGCGCATGCGTTGGCCGAAGTGTTGCGAGATCATCGAGAGCATAAATTATTGTTTTAAGCTAATTGCAAAGCAGTAGTGTGAAGCCATATTTATGAGACATTTAAAAAGTGGGTCGGTAAAAAGTCATAGAAAATATAATAAAATTGTGAAATTGTGGGAATTGAGGGAATTGAGGCAAGTGAAGAAAGTGAAGTTGTTGAAAGCCGATTGAATTCTATTCGTAAACGTGGAGGTCATAAGAAATTGCTTAGATTTGCTTGGAAGTGCTTAAAGTTACAGGCGGCAGTAAAAAAATATTTCGCTAGTGTTCAGGCTGCTGCAACCAGAAAGCATCACCTTTTAAAAAAAATAATAAAATAAAAAAAAAAGTTCTACGCCCCACTTTGCAACTGGTAAGTTCCCTAGATAAATATTTGCTTATCTCTAAAATTGTTTCATTTAAAATTTTTCTCATTATGCGAGATCAGTAAACTTTACTCCACTCACGGGCTTCAACTTAATTTGCATTTTTAATTTAGTTTTCGTAAGCGTTATGCAAATACAATTCAGTTTTTGCTGGCTCATGCGCTTGGGACAGTCATCAGTGACCGACTGATATTTTATGGAAATGACTAAAAGTAATTATGGCTCTCATATTTTCTGTTTTTTTGTTTTGTGTCTTGTGTAATTGTGGCAGAATGGAGATCATTACAACTTGTGAAATGCTGTTAAACACTCCTCAGCCATGGACGTACATAACTAAATCATGTTTTGCTGCACGTGCAAAATCACCAACCGATCAACGTGATGCTGCGCCAATCCCTGGCTCACCAGCTCTTACACACATCTATGTGCATACATACACACACACACACATACATGGATTTCAATGAACTTGAACATGTGTGCAATCGAGTGGTTTGCTAATTGACAAAATGTTGTTGAACTTATTAAGCCTTTAAATCTGATTTTTCGAGTTCGTTAATGATTTTTTTTTTTTTTTGGAAAGTACGCAAACGCAAATATTGAAGCGGAAATTAGTAATATTTCAGGAAATTTTTCAATGGAAAATTATGGCTTAGTAAACTTTTTTCACTTTTCATGTTAGAAAATTCATTTCTTTTAAGTACTTTCGTCTTCTCGTCATTCGAGTACCCGATGGGAGTTACCCAATCATGCTCAAGCGAGGCGGAGAACAACTAATGGATGTTCGGAAAATAATGTTTTGTTCCACAATCGTGGCGTCTGCTGAAAGTTGTCTTTGTCCCAAATCCAGGCAAAGACAAATATAGCTATAGGTAGATGGGTAGGTGAAATGGTTGAAGTGCCAGTCTGGCACTCCTCAAGTAGCACCTAAGCGCCGTCTTGATACCATTATGAGACCGTCAGCAGGCTGATATCTATAGCCAGCAAGAGCTGTTGATTGATGGGATTCAGGTTGGCGCACTGCCCGAAGAAAGGAGCGCCCAGTGACTTTAATCGTCTAGCTGCCAACCCGGACATTTACAGAGAAAATGTTCACCAGTCTCCTTCTCTGAAAGGCTCCCACAGCTTCTGCAATGGGGGTTAAATGGTAATCCTAGCTTTTCCGCGTGTGTGCCTGTAGTTCAGTGACCAGTAATCACAGCTACGAGTTTGGAAATTGAATGGCTAGGAGCCCAAAAGACTTTCTGAGTTCTTCGTATATCGTATTGGGACCAAAGGGTTTTCAAAATAGTACATGACGAAAGGGAACTCCAACTTTTCTGCGGTTTTCTGAGAAATAATTTGTGCAGTTCCCATTTAAAAACTGTCAGGGGGATGCCGATACCCGGGTAGGAGGTCTCTGAGGCCAATTCAGTCCCCTTCTTAGCAAGCTCATCAGCAATTTCATTTGCCTATATTTTCTTATATCCTGGAACCCAGATCAGCGAAATGTTAAATGCACACCCAAGAGATTTGATCTCCTCCTTACAGGAGTTTATTAATTTCGTTCTGTCCCATGGCGTCGTCAGAGCCTTAATCGCGGCTTGACTCGCTCCCGCGTTCCCTAAGCATTTTGCAAGTCTGTAGGATCGCAAAGACTTATGCTTGAAAAACACTAGCAGTGTTCGGCAGTTTAAAGGAGATAAATAAATTGGCTGATTTAGAGAAAACCCAGCTCCGACTACCGGTTCCGTCCTGGAACCGTCAGTGAAGACGGTGAAGATTTTCCCCTCGATCCAATCCTTCCTATTTGGAAATATTGCCCTAGCACGACCCTCAAACTCTAGTTTGCGTATCGAGAGATCTGTTCGAAGTTCGGAGAAGTACAGTGTTAACTGCCCGAAAATGCTACCATGTCCCTTGAGAGATTGCCTTCAGAGGCCAATCTTCTTTAACCTGATTGCACTTTGAGCTGCGATGGAAATAACGTGAAAGTCGATGGGAAGTAAGTGCAAAACGACATTCAGGGCAGCACTGGGGTAAGTTTTACCTGTTCCGGTGATGCCAATGCATGCAGTGCTTTACACCCTCCCCAGTTTAGTGTTATTATAGCTCTTCCGAAGAGCTATCCACCAAACTAGGTATATGTTAAAATTGTTAAAGCACGACCTGTGGCTTAAGTCCCCATTTTTTACCGAACATAGATTTGCAGGAGTAGAAGGCTACACTGGCCTCCTTTACCCTATTTTCAATGTGTAGCCTCCATTACAGTTTGGGGTCAAGTATCACTCCAAAATACCTAACTTCCGCTGAAAGCGGGAAAACGTGTTTGTTTAATTTGGGAAGTGGAAAGGGTGGAGGTGTATATTTTCCGGTAAATGGCACCAGCTTCGTTTTGTCAGAGTTGACTCGGAGGCTGCAAGTGGCAGCCTAGCGACTGAGTACAACCAGTGACCCTTCCAAAATCTCAGCCATGACTGAGGGAAACGGTTCCGATGCCATCAGGACCAAGTCATCGGCGTATGCTACTACCTTAACCTCACCTTCATTTGACATTATCAGAACTTCGTCAATAGCAACTAGCCAAAGTAGGGGCGAAAGGGCACCTCCCGGCGGACACCAGGACACCAGGACACCACCAAATACAATTATGCTTTATCGAAAACTTTCAGACCTATAAGCCTGACATCGTTTATGCGTAAACGTCTGGAACGTATGGTGGAGAAGCATATTAGGAAAAGCGTTCTAAGTCACAACCCGCTCAATTTAAGACAACTCGCTTATCAAAGCGGTAAACTAGTGAATCGGCTCTGCTCGAGTACGTTTGCATAATCGAAAAGGGTTGGCGACAAGAGAGTGCACTTTTGGTGTGTTCGTGGATATTTTGCCAATGTTACCCTTGACTCAATGCGTTCTTCTATCAGACGACATGGAGTAGAAGAAATCATTGTCAGATGGATTCAAGGTTGAGGTCGAGAAGGACTGCCCTCAAGGCTGTGCACTCTTTGACCTACTTTGGTGTTTTATTGTGGACTCTCTACTTAATAATAGTCAGCTGGAATTTGAACTCATCCAAGCTTATGCTCCCGATGTGTGTGTACTACTCTCAGGACGGTCACTAGAAATCTAATGCAATTAAGGGCAGGCAGCTCTAAACAAAATTGAGACTTGGTGCGAATTGCATGGCCTTTCGGTGAATCCTATAAAAAGTGCTTTGGTACTTTTCACTAGCCCTGAATTCTTTCTAAGTGTCAATTCTGGATCGATTGACGACTTCCTGAAGTCCACCCATAGAAGACGTTGGGGCGCCATGTTCTGCGTATGGATAAATTTCATATTCTTCCTCTTCCGGACCGCTTTAACGTCATCAATGAACCCAAAACATTCGCGATCTTTCTATTTTTCTCCACTGTAATCTATTCGGGTGTAGTAAAATGGTATTTCTGAATGAGCGCTTGGACTTGACCAACCCTCCACAAATCTAATCTAATATAATTGACGTCACATGCGCAAATCTTAAGTTAGGAGGTAAGTTAGGAAAAAAAAAAATAAATAAACATTAAAAAAAAAATAATTAAAAAGCAATTTCTTTAAAATTTTGTTTTAAAGAATATTTTATTCTAAACATTTTTTTTTAACTATTTTGATTTGTTTTTTAATATTTTTTTTTTAATATTAAAAAAAAACTTGGTAGAATGAAATATACTTTTAAGTAAAAATAATAATTTTTTGATATTTTAATTTAATTTCCACAAAAATTAAAATTTTTTTTAAATGAAATACAAAAATCAAAAAATTAAATATTAAAAAAAAGTAATAAAAATTAAAAAAAAATTATTTAAAGTATATTTTATTGTAACAAATATTTTGTTAACTATTTTGATGGGTTTTTGAATTTTTGTTTTTTCAAAATATTAAAAAAGAAAAAAATTTGGTAGAATAAAATATACCTTAAAATAAAAAAAATTATTTTTTAAGTTGTTGATTTAATTTGTAAAAAAAAAATTTAGTTTTTTTTTTAAATTATTTAGGGAAAATTTTTGTTTGATTGATAAAAAATACATAAAAACTTTTGTTTTTTATTTTTTTCCAAATTTTTTAGGAAATAAATAATTGCTTGCCTGGATTTGTTATGTTAACACTCATTCGCTTTTCTAAAAAGTGACAGTTAAGACGGCGGGTATTCATATGAAACATCTCATCTTATCGACACGATGGGTATCACAAAAAGTACTAAACACATTTTTAAATTAACGCTAGGCGGCTCTTATATGTGCATACATTTTTCGATTATATTTGCTTGCACAGGCAACCTGAGCGTACCATCTCGAGACGCTGTATGAACTGTTTGGGAAGTCATTCGTTAGTCTATGATTAATATTTTAAAGCACCTATTGCTGTGAAACAAACCTTTATAATATTTTAAGAGTATATAGATTCACTGATGCCACCCTCGACAAACTAACTGCCTCTTAGTTATTAGTGAGACTTCGAACCGATAAAAAGAAACATCGCTCAGTGCGGCGAATAGAGGATAAAATTATAGAAATTTTATAACAGAAATATTGAATTATTAAAATATTTAACTAATATTACAATAAATTATGGATATAAATAAAAAAGTACTATTTTGGGTCTGTTATAAACTAAATCGAGCCAAGACTGAAGTTTTTTTTTTTGCATAAATATTTGATAATCTCAAATACTTCCTTAAGACATTTTATTGTGCGTGATAATACTGAATTCAACGTGAACTATGAATTCAATTAGCAATCAGCAAAAGCCGAAAAAATAATCAATCAACGAAAAATACTTTTTTAGCGCTCATAAATTGGCATTTCCTACTTGTAATTAAAACAAATAAATCAGCGCGAAACTGGTTATATTGACAAACAAAAGGCAAAGGAAGAGATATTTGGATATGTAGAGAAAAATGTATTTCGCAAATTTATCCGCCTACCAACCGTTTGCGGCACTCCTGTGTGCAATCACGACACTTTGAGTATTTCACATATGCCCATGCGTGTACGTATGTGTGCGATGCATTTGTACGTCTGAATTACCAATCAGCTGTGAAATAAGCCACGCGTTAAATGCAATGTGTGCAAGTACGAGTTGTCGATTGTCTAGAAAACGGCAAAACCACGAAACCGCTTCTCTGTTCGTTTGTCTTGGGAACAAAGCGCATGCGCAACAGTTGTTTTGCTGCAGACAATGACTGGGCTATCATGTGAATATGTACACTAGTGATGATAATGTTAATAGATAGTCAGTGGATATTCCCGTGCTTTCGGGATTTTTATCTTCAGTGCAGCCTGTGATGGTTGGAACATTCAAACTGGATTTCAATTAAAACTAAAGAAAGAACGAATATCATTTTTTAAACCGAACCGAATCGAAGTGAACTTCTGTAAATTTCAGCAGAAGTTGAACCTAAACCGAACCAACCATAAAGGCAAAAAGGTTACATAGAAGTCATCGTAAGGAGGTTTTGAGGGCCTGGACTTCGCCAATAACATCTACCTCCTCTCTCACAAACGCACAGACATGCAAGCGAATGTGGACCGACTAGTCACGCTGTCACGCACAGTCGGACTGGAGGTCAACATCGCCAAGACAAAGACTAGAAGAGTCAACCACAATAAAGCAAACCTTATAATGGTTAACGGGTGTCCGGTGGAATTTGTCAAAAGCTTTTGCTACCTCGGCTGCACTATCACGACAGATGGTGCAGCAGACGAAGATGTCAACTGCAGGCATACAGTATGGGCGAGTTCGCAAATCTCCAGGCGCTCTAACTGCCAATAATCCGCACTGAAGTGAAACATGGTTGGTCTCCAACACACAGAGGCTACAATCTTTCATTAACGAATACCTCCGCATCACCTGCAAAATATTCTGGCCAAACACCATCAGCACCGGTGCGCTGTGGAGATCAACGGATAGGTCACACGCTTAGAAAACCACCAAATAGCAACACGAGAATGACACTGGACGGGAACGCGCAAGGGAGCAGAGGTAGCGGTCGACCAAAAAACATTTTTAGAAGGTCGATGTTGCGCGAGCTAGCAGATGACGAATCACATTGGACGGCGAAAAAGCAATAGCCCAGAGTCTTGTCGAGGGCCTATATTCCCGAGCGGAGTGAGCGAGGATATCAAAAAAAATTAATTGCACTTTTGACCGAAATATTAGTATTTTAACCCGCCATCGGACCAATATTGCTTTTGGAAAGGGAAAAACATTGATTTGAAGTCATTTTATATCCAATATTTTCGATAAATTAATTGCACTTTCAGCAAAAATGTTATAAAATGTTTCACCACCCTCAGACTAGTTCTGTCCTTGGGAAGGGGCTTGATTTGAAGTCATTTTATACCTGATATTTTCGATAAAAAATGTTAAAATTATAGCCCACCGTAATTAAATAAAAAATTGGATTAAAACAGGGCCACAAATTGGTATTATGTGAGATAAGAATTGGCTTCATGTATATAAAAATATATAAAAAAATAAGCGAAGGGAAAAATAGAAAAGTACAACGTAGAAGCTCTTTATCACGAAAGTACTAAGGTTTGTCTAGCGAACAGATTCTCGCGTAAAATTACGAAGAATAACGTAAACGAAAATGTTGATCCGAATGCATTTTGGAAGCGTCAGAAGAAGCTCTAGGCAAACGGCTACTAAGCATTGCTAAGGCCAACCGAAGAAGTAAAATGGATAACTGAACAGCAAAAGAAGACATTTTTGACTACAAGACAGCAAAAACAGTCGAAAGCAAAGAACGCTACGTTGAACAAAGAAATTTAACCAATCATAGACTAAGAGAAATAAAAGAATCGTGCTGGGAAAGTTTCGCAAACTCCATGGAAAGTGATATGCATGGAAAATATTAAGAATTCAGAAGATAGAAGAGTATGAAACAATAAAAATACATCCGATACAAATTAATAAATGGGAATCATACTTTATAGAATTATACAAAAATGACACCACAATGATGCAAGCGCGCCCTTCTATAATTATTAATCTAGAGATATAAACTTAACTACTAAGGAACTTGAATTTGCAATAGAAATGCTCAAGAATAGAAAAGCTCCTGGTCCTGACAGTATTGCAAATGAAATGATTGAATGTGGTTGAGCGTATCTTCTTCAACAGTATGCACATCTTTTCGAAATTTCATTCAAAAATGAAAAAAATACCGGAAGAGTGGAAATAAAGCGTTAAAAAAAAGGCAAAACAGATGATCCACAGTATTATCGCAATAGAAACCTGCTAATCTCAGTTCAAAAGCTTTTGACTAAAATTTTGTTGTCGCAACTTCATCTTTAGTTACAAGAACAAGAGGAGCAGCAAGGCTTTCTTCAAAACACATACTTAGGTCCTCAACGGATTGTAATTATATTTAGTTTACAACAAATTATAGAAAAGTCAATCGAGTTCGATAATTCTGCTTTTGCGTGTTTTGTTGATCTTAAACAAGCGTTTGATCGAGTCAACCTTGAGAATGAACTGCAAATATTAAAAGAAAGAAAGGCGCCTCATCAAAACTTACCAGTCATCAGCGATCTCAATACCACGTGCTAAACAGAAATAAATAAATATATTAAAAGCATTAATTGTGCTACCGGAATACGGCAAGGTGACTGCTTTAGTCCACAACTTATTAACCTTATTATGGATAAAATTATCTTAGAGGTAAGGCCACTGGCTGGATACAAAATGAACAATGAAAACATATCTATAACCCAGTGCGACAATTTTCAGCTCACCACCTCGGGCCCAAGCCAAACCAATTGCAAATGAAAGTACTCATGTTGAATAGTAAAACCCCAACTGAGTTTTGGTCTAACGGGTCACAATTTTTTTACAGTGTATTAAGGGGGGAGCCTGGTTTGTAAGGTCAAAAAAATTTATTTTTTTTTTTCATTTTAAGCGATTCCTAATATATTTCAGAATATACACAAAGTTACAGAGCCTAATTCTCAATATTTCCGTAGATACAAAGCCAGAGGTAGGCGAGCGTTAGGTAGTTACGCTGTGACCGGACAGCTATAGTACAAACTTTATCTTCTTTTCTCGACTTTTCATTTTTATGATTTCTTTGAATTGGCGTACATGAATGAAAAAAAAACGAATGAACCTTTTGATATGAATCATAGCTTGTTCCCTTCAGTATTAAATTCTCTTCTAATTAAACTAACAAAATAGATAAAAAAAATTTTTCAAGATTTTTATACCAAGTTGAAGTGAATTTTTTTTTATAGAAAGGCATTTTTTTCTTTAAAACCTCCAAAAAGTTGAAATTTTGGAATTTCTCTTAGTTTTCTTAGTTCATCTAGAATAAAAAATCATGATAATTAGATCCATTTGAATTTAATTAGAAATCCATTTGAATTTTTTGCTTTAGATAATAATTACGAGCTGAATCTTGTATGCCAGTTGGAAACTCCAGCGTTGCAGCGCTCTACTAATTTCTATGTTAAACATTTTTTTCAACTTATTTTAACCAGTACAAAAAACTTTTTAAATGTTCATGAAAAGATAGAAAAAACTTTGCAGTGCTAAATTAATTTTTTCCTTAAAAAAAATCGCGAGATACAATTTTTAGACCAGGCTCCCCCCTTAAAGTTCCGCAATATTGATCAAATGCTATATTAAATAATATGGTAAATCCAATTCAAATATTGAGTTTTCTTAAATTTCGTCTTGGAAGACTTTTAGTAAAATTCAATGATACATGAATCCCACCATTATGTGACTATTTAACCCATTTTTTCAAAAACAGGTACAGTGTGCCACTTAAGTCACTTTACTCTTGTTATATTATATTTGCACAAATCACCCTGTAACTTGGCCAAATTTTTGTTAAATTTAAAAAACTGTGATGCAAACTAATATATTATATTTTCTTCTAGGCTACAAAAGAAAAACAATTACTTTTAAATTTAGTCTTAAATTATTCCAACGAATGTAAACATACTCAAATATTTGCGTCGACAAAAGTCTACGTACTCTTAATTTCTTGCGTTGTCTGGCGTCAGCGTTTTTCTTAGAAATAACGGAGATTTTTGAAAAATGTGAGCAGTAATGAGTAAATTCATTATAGTTGGCGTGTTTTGCTTAAGCTGGCCAAAATATTTGATTTTTATAGACAAAATGCCTCGAAAAGAGTTATCACTCGATGGTCGTGGAAAGATCCTGCATCTCTACATAAAAGAGCAAAAATCTTATGCAGAGATAGCTAAGATTATGGGTAGAACCAAATCCTCTATTCAGACTGTCATTGGGCGATCCAAATACGAAGGGCGCATTAAAAATAACAAAAGATCCGTCCGGCCACCTGCACTTTCCGATAGTGACAGGCGCACAATAAAGCATCTGGTGGACAAGAATCCGTTTTGTAGCGCAGTGCAGATTGCGTCAGAGCTAGGTCGCAACATTGACAAGGAGGTGCCCTCGGAAACAGTCGATAAATACATATAGCTTTAGCTCATAAACTCCTCGTGAGAAGCCGCACATAAATTTAATTAATAGGAGAAAGCGCTTAGAGTTTGCCAAAGCGTATGTGGACAAACCAACTGACTTCTGACGGAAGGTCATCTTCTGAGATGAGTTGAGTACTATAAGAACCATTAAACATAGCTGCAGCAGGAGTCGGACATTTGGAATTTATCGACGGAAAAATATACCAATATTGATATTTTGAAAAAAAAAATATGAAGAGCAGTGCCGAGAAATTGGGACATTGTAAAAATCGTGAGAGCCAGAACACGAGCATGGAACGAACATTTGATTCGAGCCCCTAGCAATCGGTTGATAAAAATAGCTCGAGATAGGATACCAGAAGGAAGAAGACGATCAGGAAGACTACAAAAATGATGGGATATCTACTTCAACAGAAAATGAAACATAGCAATGAAATGAGGTTTATGCTTTATACTGTAAAGGAATGTACAACAATTTACGTGTAATTTCTCACATATTAAAATGTATTTATGTATCAATGTATATATGAAAACTCCAGCGTTTAAATATGTATGTATTCTAATTTTTGTGTAAGGAAAAAACAGGCAAAGCCTATAATAAAATATGAAGGAGAAGAAGAATACTAGTACTGTCTTCGCCAAAGTTAGTCTGGGCGATAGCCTCTTTCATAATTATTTGCGTTTATTCGGGTTGAGCAAAATTTTTGTAAAATTGTGAATTGATGTATCAGACTTGACTACAAAAACAAAAACAAAAACCATGTAATAAGTCACCCTGGAATTAATACCAACTAATCACTGCACTCAAATATACCCAACACTTCGGGCTCTCGAAACGGCGAGCTTTGCCATCGCTAATATATTTGTGTGTATCCACTATCAACTGGCCAGATTCGCATGCCTCGCAACGCTGTTTGTTTTCATTTTCAACAGCTTTATTTGTTTTTCATACATTTGGGGGTCTGTGCTGGGCTGTTAGTTTGGCGGTTAGGCGGTTTGTCGGCTTGGTGTAGCCGGTGACCGATATGTTAGCAGCGAATGTGCTAATGCTTTTTAACTGGCATACAGGTAAATTTGTGCACCGACGAGGTGCGGCTGTTGGCGCTGCGGCAGTGATGGCGTTGCCATTTGTGACGCAATCGTTGCGCTGGCAAAGCGAGAAAAAACGTGATAAAAAAATGTTTTTCGTTTTGCGACGTTTTTGGGCGAAGGCGTGCGTGTTCCTACTTACATACGAGTACTCGTTTGTTACAACATAAAAGAGGCGGACTAGACACAAGACACACAGATTCCCAAAAATAAAAAAATAAATTAAATAAAATAATATAATATTATTTCTGTATCTGCTTTTTGTGGACCAGCTGAGTCAGGGAAATTCCTTCAGGCGGTTTCGCAGTTAATGCAGAAATTGTTTTCAATTATTTACTGTTATTCATATACATACTTATAATTGTGTATTTATATTGCTTTGTTTACAGCTCTCCCTAAGTTGAATTCATACAAAAATTCCAATTTATTTAGTTATTAAAATGGCGCAATCGAAACTCCTAATAATTTCTTTTAATTCGCACTACAGCTGCTTTACCCGCTAGCTTTTATTTACAAAAGAAAAATGCATTGTAAAACACGTCTAATCACTTACACTGGCCAATTGGAGCGTGAACGACTATATTTCATTAGCTGCTCGCGTACATTTGCAGTATTCATTAGCCGCTTTGGCCCCAGCCACTGATGGCAAACTCAGCTTTTGCCGCCATACAGATAAACTAATTATTTGCCAATATTTTGTGTAACTGTTTAACTGTGATTGCCTAATGGGGCATTGCTCGTGGGCTAATTGAGTTTCTGTGGTTGGAGTTAAGCCACTTTAACTCGTTGATCGGGAGTTATGCCCCTGCACACTTTTTACATTTTTTTTTATTCATTTTCAGTTTCCCACTTCTCCATGCATGCAAATAAATATTTCAGCATATAAAATTGCTAATTTGTGAAAAGAATTCAATGGAAATTCGAACGATGCCTTCGGGCTTTAATGAAAGAGTAAAAGGTATAAGGGGTGATGCAATGGGACCGCATATTTTTTTCTGTAAATAAAACACAAAATTTGTCGAAATTATGGTATTTGATATAATTTCTTAGCTTTTTTTTAGTCTATAACATTTCTGTGTGAAGCACAGTATCCATTAAATGCGCATCACGAGCCTTCTGGCAGTAGAGAATGCTAATATTGGGCGTCTTCGATGCGCCACTTCTCTGCGCGCCATGTGTGGGCTCTGCTCGGTGGACGAAAAATGTTCATGTCAAAGCATTAACAAATTTATCAAACTAGATTCGCCACTAGCGCGTACGGTTATACTTCAAAAAACCGATATATCTCCCTATATTCAATGCTCCCAAATCTTTGTTTTCAGATATTAGGCAAGTTTATTAGGCCGCAAATTTTGTTGCTCCAACTTTCTGAATTCTCTATTGCTGTTGCCCGTCGTGTTCACACATGACAACTCTCTTGCAACGAGTCGAGTAGCCTCGCGCCTTGCCGTCTGTTGCCCAGTGGATGGTGTGAGGTGATGCGAATTGATTCGTGAGACACGCTAAGGTAACGAGCTGCTCCCTCAAGCTTAAATGATGGTTTTCCAACACCATTTTCTTGACTTTGTTGACGACTTTGTTTTCATCTGTTGAAAACATTGATGGGCGACCTGATCCGGGTAAATCTTTCACGACTTCTCGGTCCTCTGCAAAAGCCTTATACCACTCGTACACCCGTGTACCGTGTTTTTGATAAAACTCGCCATAGACTTTCTGCAACATTTTCAACGATTCGGCACACGAAATCCCATTCAAAACGGAACATTCAAAAGATAAGACAAATTCTTTGTTCGATATTTTTATTTATAGTGAAAATCGCAGAGCACAGCTGCGGTGGACTGATATAATTAAATGCCATGAGTAAGTTAATTAACAGATCACCTCAAACTCTGCGACACTATAGAGGACAGTTGACAGTAACATTCCAGCAGAAAAAACTTAGACATCTGTGTAACACGCGCTTTTTAAATGAACAATTCCCGATATTTCTTTTGACAGAATGTATTCTAAATATAACACAATTTACGTTGGCGTCAATAAGCAGTCTGCTGACTAAACGTTGAGATCTTTGAAATATCACTGGTTTTCCAATTTTTAAACACACTATTTTGACTAACTCCGCTTAAAAAAACTATATCATAAGAACACATTGACAAGTTTTAAGAATTTATTAGCGGCTCACATAATTTCAATATTTGAGGAAGTGAAACTTCTTAGGCGTTGTAAAATGTCAAGGCCATGCCACGTTTTGGGCCTTTTCGTTCCACGAGAGAGAAAGAAGATATAACGTAGAGGAAAAGAAGAGAGAGAGGGCTATATCTTATATATATCTTAGATACACTTTAGGTTATTTTTCCTGAGTTTTTCCTTGTGGTTGCTAATTTCTAGTAAGAAATAACACTGCCTACTTTTTGGCGCTCGTTTCTTGGTGCAAACTTGTAGGAAATATATAAAGTGCTATATAAAGTACTATAAAGTTCTATCCATTCCGGCGTCGGATTTATTGGTATTGCCTTGCGGTAATTTGTGCCGTTGCTGCCGTCCTGGAATCGCTCCGTTTGTGCGGGTGATAAACGCTCGGAGTAGTGCGCGTTGTTGCCTTCTCCGTTTTTTGTAAATTTTGTCTATTTGTAATCTCTGCAAATGTAGTGAATTTATTTAGATATATATTCTTTCTCTCTCTCTCTCTCTCTCTCTCTCTCTGTCTCATTATCTCTCAGGTCTCTCCCTCTTTCTTTGTCTGCCCTGAAAGTTTCACTTCTGTTATTTGTACTACGCTACACCCGATTTTTTTTGTTTTTAAAATAGGTTATTCTGCTACAAGGCCCTTCTAAATCAAAGTTTCAATCTTTTCGCTAATTAAAAAAGAAAATATACAAACTTTCGTCAAATTTAATAACTTGTAATTAGAACTTTTAGAAAAATTTCGAATATGCAGTTTTATGGCCCATTGAACTTTTGTGTAAATAAGTGTAATTTGCAAGTGGCTCGAAATCCATTCTTCTGCAAAATCCTTCCAAATTTAATTTTCAGCCTGAACGCAAATTAGAAAAATTTAAGAAATTTGCATCAAAATTTCGAACTTTTTTTTAAGGGGTTAGGGGTAGTCAGTGGCCCGAAAAAATGATGATTTTCAATAATTTTTTTTTGCTAGTCATAGGGAACATACAACTAATACATCATGCTTCGACTTGACTTTAGCAAAATTAAAAAAAAAAAAAAAACAAATTTATAGTTGTAAAAGTTATCGCTGTTTGTGTGGATCCCGTTTCTCCAGAAGTCCCTCGCGGTGATCATCACAAGTCTTTGGGAATTTATGTAAAATCAATCGGACAAGAGAAATTATGATCGAAGCTTTTTCTTTGAAAATTAACAACTGGAAATATTTTTAAGTTTTTCGAAAAAAAACGACAATTAAGTGTTTAAACAAATCGAAATTATTGAAAAAAAATTCTTCAATCAGGCAGTTTTTTAAAACCAGTATAAATTTTAGTGAAATCTACCAAGCGTTTTTTAAGTTACAGTGATCACCAGTGCAAAAAACATAGTTTTGAGAAAAACGCATTTAAAGTTTTGCTATCGATTTATGTAGAGTTATGAGAATTATTTAATTATTTATACTGAGTCATCTATTCCGGGGCCATTTAGCAGTTCTTCAGCCGTCATAGCAGCTTCCAATAGCATATCATTCTACCTTCTCGAGTATTATCGTTAGCGCGCTTATCTGCCACTTGCATTCATTTTTTCAGCATACGAACGCTCCGGAGCGCTCGAGAGCCCTTTGTTAATTGTTGAATAACTCGAAAAGTATTTGTCGGATTCAATTCAAGTTTACAAACAATATTTCTAAGATATTATATTTTAAGAAAGTGGAAAGAAAAAATCAAATTTTTTGAAAATTCTGGATACCTCTAACCCCTTAAAAGAAGTTTCAATTGGCTGAAAAATCGCATTGATTTTTGAAAATGTTTGTTTGTTGACGATGTTGGGTTTTTCTTTCGTATATAAAAATTTGGAGGATTCTGAGACTGGAAAAGTTTTAAAGATTTTATAACCGTTTTGAGTAAATTTTGCAAACTTCTCATTTAATGTAAAATAATATCTTTCCTCTGCATAAACTATTGCACTAAAGGAAGAAGGGAGAGTAGGATCCCCTTTGGCCAAACTTTGCAAAACAAAATTTTACCATGGTTTTTAGCGGCAAAATAAATGGGTAACCTGAGAGAGAAATTGGCATGCGAAAATAAATTTATTTATTATTTATTGTTTGCATATACCAACAAACATGCAAACTTATATCTATATGTACAAGCGCTTTTGGCAATACAAATACGGGAAAAAAGTAAAATTCACGTTTTAGCCAATATTTAGTTAATAAGGCGGTTGGACAACGCCGCACATGCAAAAGAGTTAATTCAGTGCTTTCGACAGCAAACGTTCGCTTAAACTTCCATGAAAAATTATAAAATTGCAAAAACAAAATACATTTTTTTTAATCATAAACTAGCAATTAAATAATTTTATGCTTACTCGGAAGGCGAATGCAGAAATCAAATAAAAAATGTATAAATTCTAACCGTTTAAAGTAACGCTGCCGCTTGAATTTTCGTGTGTGCGTGGAAACGCACACAGGTTGGAACAAATGACAGTGTTCTTTGGCCAGACGCCAAAAGCTACTCGTTCAAGTATCAAGTGCGTCTGATCAGCGTCACGCAGCGCCAGTTCTGAGCACTTGAAGCCAGTATCGAGTATTTTTAGTTGTAGGACTGCGTTGAGTGTTTTCATGGTCAATGTCAGCGAATGCGTGTAATAAAAAAATGCCAATTATTACTTTATATACCCGTAAATGTGTGATTGGCTATGTGGAAGAAGAGCTTAAGTTGAAAACGACAGTTTTGCGATATTTTCATTTTGGACTGGATTTATTATATATTTTTAGGTTTCTATTATCATATTTTATTGCTAATTTCATTAAAATGTTAAGCTACTAATTGAAAAGTAAAGTAATCTCAGCCCTGGGTGAATTGATAGCGATGGACTGCGACTATCTCATTTCTTATTGGACTTAAGCTTTTTTTCTATGCCACCACAGTTACATAAATATGTCTAATACTGAAGATTAAAGGGGCAGATACCTGTAAAATTTCGAAAAAATTCAAACTTTTGACGCATTTTTCTCAAAACTATATTTTTCGAATTGGCGTACACGATAACTCGAAAAGTTATTGACCGATCTCCCTGTAATTTTGCACACATCTTTTTTCCGATATTACTTTCTATGTGATTTTACAAGTTTTCGAAAATTTTTCGAAAAAATAATTTTTTCGAAGCAAAAATAGTAGAAAAATTCGCCTCAAAGTTCATTTTTTTTTTAACATTTTATTCCGCGAATTTTTTTTCCATTTAATTCATATAGAAATTATGATATTAGTAAACAAACAAATTTTTGGTTTTTTGTATTGAGGTCACTGACGCCGCTGCTACAATGCCCGCCGATTGAGAAGCCCCGTTGCGACTTTCCTGGAAGAATTGAGTGTACATCCGCCATTTTAAATGACTAAAACAAAAAAAAGATGTATATTAGTTTAATGTATAAATAAACTGTATGCCAATTTTGAAAAAAAAAATTATTGATTCATTCATAAATAGTTTTAATGAAAATCAGGGAAAATATGGCCGTTTACAAGTATCTGTTCCCTTAAAGAGTACTAACGCCTGATTTTTTAAGAGCTTGAGAATTATAAATTTTCCGACAAGCTGATTAAATTAATTTTGTGCCACCAACAGTTCAGTTCACAAGTGTCAAAATTGTCTGACCTACAACGCAATTGGCAAAAATTATAAATCTTTCGATGCAGTTATTAATTTTGCGCCACCTTAAGATTACCCCAAATGCACAACAACCTAAACTAACCTAAGTATTTCTTATAAGGAGTTGTAAATTTAGATATAGGATAGAATAAACTCGAAATTTTGAGCGGGTGCTATGTCTCCTATCCATCGAGTGTTTTTTAAAAAACTTGAGAGCTTAAAAAAAAAACCATATAAAAAACAAAAATATTGTTGGAATCAATTTTTTTTATGATTACAATCTGGTAGATAATTTCATCATATTAATTTTTTAAATGCGATAGCCGACATATTTCCACCACGGCTAGGAGTTAAGTTGTGCATTCGATCATTCCAATGTTTGATTACTATTTGCTATAAATCTGCGCAATAAAACTAAATGATGCCAATCAGCAAAAATGCGACTCAACCCATGGTTATTTGGCTTCAACTCTTGCACGAGCTGTATTTCATAGGCACCTGAGCCAAAATCCTTACTTAAAATTGTCCACATAGTCGGAGGACAAAGGTCAACAAGTTGAGAAGGTCAACGAATCGATATTTAGGTTTCTTCTTCAACACTTCGCTTTATGAACTTCGCGTACAGACTTTTTTTTCAAACTAAATTTCCACAACTTGGAAGCTTTGTTCTAATTCTAAGCTTTGTCTATTCTTAGGTATTTAACCCTCGTTATTGATATCGATAGTTCTCGCGAAGCTACAAAAAAATAAAAGAAAAAAAATTAACTTAAAAAAATTTCGAAAAAAAAAATTTTAAATTTACTCCGTATTGCAAAATTTAGTATGGACTTTCCGAAAGTAAAATATCTTCGTTTTTTTTTTTAATTTTTCCTGCTTTTATGTTTTACAAAAACAATTATACTCTTTAAAATTTTTTTTTGAATCATTGTACATATTTGAAAATAACTCGAAAAGTTAGTGGAATACCACTATGAATGAAAAAATTGTCGTGAATGACACAAAAACAGTTTTTCTACAAACATTATACATAAAACATTATGTAAAAAAAAAATCTTTTTTTTAAGTTATATTTTATGCTAAAAAAGGAAACAATTTTGTACGTATGTATTGGTGTATAAGGTAGGTATAGGTATAACGTTTTTAAATGTTAAAAGTAACCGAAAATATCTGAATTCAAAATTCTAAGCCAAAATTTTCATCTGTGAATATATCTCAAAATTATAAAATTTTTTCGGCTTACTTCTTATTATACTCTAGTCTACAAATAAACCAATTTTCTAAAAAATGTATGATAAATGCTTTGATCACTTGACTTGGCATCGCTCAGCGAAGCCCCTCAGCAATCAATACTACACTACAAGTGCATCCTTGCTATAAAAACTCTGTCATAAGAGGTATGTAAATATTAATATGAAGAAAAGGAAATCCATTATTTTTAATCTTTATTTTGCACAAATGGCTAAAAACTGTTTATGGTCGATCTTCCCCTTCTTGTCTGGTTCCTTCCCTTCTTCTTTTCTCCTCCCCTCCCCCTGTATGGTATCACAGCGTACAAATTTTGAATTTTTGTGCAAGTGGGACCCTAGCATGGTCAGCCTATCCTAACCTAAAGTAGGGTGATGCAACGACAACGTGATTTTATCGATAAATTCGACTTTATTGACATTTTCTTTAGCTCTCCGTTGGACACTTTTCCTAAATCTTCGGTTGGGCACTTTGTTCGCACTTTCAAGGATCCTTTTTAAAAGGTTATATCCATAAATCGATAAGATAAGTAAAGCTACTTGGAAGCTCAAGTCGTTAGCTATAACAGAAATATGTTAAATTCACGTCCAAAGTTTTCGACTTCTGGCCAGACCCGGGTGCCCAACCAAGGGTTAACCTCAAAAAGGTCTGAACGGAATGCACCATAAACGAATACACCGTTCACAATTTCAGCTTGCCTGGCTTGCATTTTCGCCTTTATCCAGGAAAACTGTAAAATGGACGGAATTTTCTCTTTGTTGACTTCCACTGCTAACACCCTGTAACACACAACTGAATGGAACAAACAAAAAACAGCAATCGATTTTTTTAGTGTGAAATATCACGTCGACAGCGGGCATAAATATCGATATCGAGCACTACAGCTATCTGCCGAGAAAATAATGGATTTATTTTTCAAACTAAGATTTGTTGTTCGGAGGTGGAAAGAAATGTAGATCTGTAGAACAGTTATACAAAGACACACACCATAAATTGGAGTATAAAAGTTCGGCCAGAGCACAACTAAGAGATGGAAAATTATATGAAACATAACTAGATAAAAAAATAATGAAATAAATAAAACAATAAATAAAATACAGCTAAAATGAGTTCACAACTTAATGGCAAAAGCCAAATCCCCGCTATTAATTCATTTGTCGTCCCTGTGGTATCGTATAGCCTCGGAATTGGAAAATGGTCATCTACTGAAATAGAAAATCTGCAGCGAAAAATACGTACAATTATGACTAAATACAAGTCACGCCATCCAAAAAGCTCTGTCGTTCGAATGATGATATTAAGAAAAGTGGTCGGCAGACACTGCATGACAAACTTATCTTAAACATAGGAGCATACTTTCAACATAAGTGCCCCCAATCCGATCTGCACCAGGCTACAATTCCTGCGAATGATAAGTACACTCCACTTCGGATGAATCAATCCTACGAAATCAGGACCGCAACCTCAACAGATGAAAAGGTTCAAAGATGGTCTGAAATGGCTGTTCATGGAGTGTTTCGAAAAGACTTGCTGAGCCCACATGTCGACCAATAATTGTCGCACTTATGGCTTACCAACAGGTCGATATTTGCCGAAAAGGAGGGTACCACTTTCGCCATACAAGATGGTGCGATTCCAATAATAAATTACATTAAATATGTAATGCAAGATCCAAATGCCGCTGCAAGCAGATGTCGCAGATGCAATAGTCAGAGTGAGATATTAGATTACGTGCTAACGGGATGCACCACTCTGGCAAACTCTATGTACCTGAAGCGACACAATGACATCGCGAAAATAATTCATCTAAAACTGACGCAGACGTACAACTTTAATCGAAGTAAAATACCGCACTTCAGATACATCCCAGAACCTGTTCAAGAAGACTCCAACTACCTTTTGCATTATGACCGAACAATTTTAACAAATGCAACGAGAGAACACAATAGGCACATTTTCCTGATCGATAAATCTCAAATGACTGGCAAACAACGGCCAAACCAAATCGCTCTGGCCGCAAGGCAATGCTGTGTGTTTTCTGGGATCAGCGAGGTATGATTTGGTACGAGCTATTAATACCAGGTGAAACAGTTGACGGTGCGCCCTACCAACGGCAATTGGCCGATTTGAACAGCGCTATGCACCGAAAACGCCGAAGAATATGCCGGTCGGCGTCACAAAGTAATTTTTCTTGATGACAATGCACCGCCACATCGAACAAGAGCGATCCGGAAATTGGTGGAGTCGTACGATTGGGAACCGCATGCGGCTTACTCACCAGATTTATCGCCTTCCGATTATCATGTTTGAAATTGAAAAAAAGTCTCATTTCATAGGTATATACCGGTACATACTACCAATTATCATCTCAGCTCACTGACTCGTGCATAAAAACTTAGCAGACAACGTGAAAACTCTTCAACTCGCAGAATCTTTAATTTTCGACATGCAGAAAGCAGCTTTACTCAGTTCTTGTCATATAGTCCGAAACGTTTTCCTTGTTTGTAAAACTGTTAACTATTTTATATAATATTTACTTGTAATAATTTGTACCTGTTATAAATTATTGGCTTGCAGCTAAGCTGTCACCAATTAATGAAATTCACTCCTTTTTCGGGATGCAATAAATAAAATAAAGAAGTAAATATTAGATAACTAAATAAATACTACTGTGGGCAAAAAGTAAGGTGAATTTGGTTGTAAAATGAAAAATCTTTATTTATTCTTGTAAATCAATTTCATCTCCTTCAAAATAATCCCCTCTCGATGAAATACACTTATGCCAACGATTTTTCCAATCCCCGAAACATGCCAAATAGCCCATTTCCGGTATAGCCATCAGCACCTTCTTCGATTCAGCTTTTATCTCCTCAATCGACTCGAAACGCGTTCCCCGGAGTGGTCTCTTGAGTTTTGGGAATAGCCAGAAGTCGCACGGAGCCAAATCAGGCGAATACGGTGGTTGCGGAACGATATGCGTGGAATTTTTCGCGAAATGGTCACGAAGAACGAGTGCAGTGTGATATTCTGGTCTTTTTAGACGAATTGCTTCACGTAAACGACGCATAACGCTCACATAATATTCCTTATTAACAGTTTGGCCAGGTTGAAGGAATTCATGGTGTACCACACCACGAAAATCGAAAAAAACTGTCATCATGACCTTTATTTTTGAACGACTTTGACGTGCTCTTTTCGGTCTGGCCTCGCCTTTAGCACGATATTCGCTTGATTGGTCGGTTGTTTCAGGGTCGTAAGCATAAATCCAAGTCTCATCTCCCGTAATGATGCATTTGAGCTTGTCCTGATAGTCTGAAAGCATTGTTTCATACACATCAACGCGACGACTTTTTTCCAAGAAATTGAGAGTTTTCGATACCAAACGATAATTGACTTTTCGTAGGCCCAAATGGTCTTTCAAAATGGTTTTCACAGATCCTTCTGATATTCCGATAATATCAGTAAGGTCTTTAAAAGTCCACCGACGATTTTTGAGCACTAACTCCTTCACTTTATTGCCGTGTTGGTCATCTGTTGACGTCGATGGTCGCCCGGAGCGCTCCAAGTCATCAACACGTTCTCGACCCTCTTTGAAGTCTTTGTACCACTTATAAACATTTTTCTGCGACATGGTCGAATCACCAAATGCCTTCTGCAACATGCTAAACGTTTCCGCAGCCGAAATTTAATTCCGCAAACAAAATTTGATGGCACTCTCTGCTCAATCAAATCAGACATTGTAAAAATCGAAAAATGCACTCTTGGTCGTTTGGTAAACACAAGCGTAAATATATTACTGATAATGACATTCACATGAAAGTTGGCCCAGATGTTACTAACAGTGCTGCCAACTCATGAAAAAAATAACTAGAGCGAAATTTTAATCCCGCGAAGTTTGACAAATAAATTCCCCATACTTTTTGCCCACATGTTTTTGCCCATATGTTTTAATAACAAATTATGAATGATCTCGCATTGTTATGCCTGAAAAAAAAAATTGGGATGGACTTCACCAGACTGTGACTTTGATTGCCCACTCTGATCATAATCTTGTTAAAAGTGGTTCCGAGTCTGTTTTATGCCTATAATCCTTTTCTTCAAAAGAACCATTAATCAGCTATACACAGATGCGCGTATTTTTTATTTAATTTTTATTTATTGATTTTGAATTCTATTCGTGAATGCGATGTATTTATATATTTATGTATGTATTACTTAAAGCCGATACAATACACATTACAGTATGTGCCCCAAGTACGATCCAACTATTATTGCCTAGTCGATGATCAAACATTTTTTATTAATAAAGCAAAAAAAAAATTGATTTAGCATTTTTCACATTTAACATTTAACTGCCTTTCAACAACATTCTATGCGGATGTGTAGCGAGCTAACTCGCGCCAAATCTGTTGACTGACAACTGAGCGTAAGTGAGGCGAAATATGCGAGCTGAAATTCTAAAAGTGTTGAACAATGAAGGAAATTAACTTGAAACTGAATAGTAAAAAAAAATGGAAATAATTAAAGGAAATACATTAAGCAATATAAATAAATTGTTTTCTTTTGTTCACACCCGTCTATGAACACATCATAAATGATGAAGTGCAGTCAGCTGTTGTGGGTACCTACTCCGCCGATCGGCCACGCTTAAGTGCGGCACGGCACAAACACTTACGAGGGTTGGCCGCGAGAAGAAAAAAATGCACGAAAAAAGGTGTACCAAAAACAAAACTTTTCCTGCTCATATTAATACCACAACACTACAGTGCACTACTTGAATAACTCGGCGTGCGGCGAATATCGCTGAATGAGCTGATGCTGCACATTTGAGTGAGTAAAGTGAGCGAGACTCGTGTGTGTGTGTGTGTGTGCAAGCATTTTAATGCGTCTGGTTTGCGCATTTACTTACTTAATACTTTGCTGTCCGACAGGTTTTGCGGATTGTGTGTTTCTTTTTTTTAATTTGTTTTTCTTTTTTTACTTTTTACATTTCGTGCGTTGTTTTTATTGTGATGCTGTTATTTATTATTGTGATCTTAAGTGTGCTTGGGCGCTGCTCACTACGTTTGCTCTCGCAGTTCCGGTATGCGCTTAAATACACACGTACATACATATGCGCACATGTAGTTTGCACAGTAGATGTGTCTGGCTGTCTGTTTGACTTGCCTAAAGTACGGGCATCTTTTTGCGCTTATTGTTGCTGCTGTCGTGATTACAGTTGAAATCCGCATATCACTTGAGTACGTCCGCTTGGTCTCGATTACATTTTCTGATGAGTCAGTGGCGAAGTTGCTTGTAGGTATGTACGCATACATACATACAGACATACAAATAAAATATATGTAATATTTACTTCCCCCTTTCTCAAGTGTTCGCTGCACACACAACTATGCGTACATAGTCACGTCCATTACTTTAAGTTGCTGTACAGCCTTTTTTGTTATATTTCGGCAATTCTTTTTAAGCAGGGAATAATGAATATCTGATAATGACGCAGATATGAAAGCGGAGAGGCAAATGAAAACAAAAATGTTTATTATTGTAAAAATAAGCAAAAGCTGAGTTCCGTGAAGTTAACTTCAAGCGGTAAACTGGCTGTCGAGGGATTACGTATCTCTCGCATACGTGTGTGTGTGTGTGTGTCTTGTCTGAGGTCAGGCAGAGATGTGTGAACATTTCGTTTTGGTTAATGGGATTATTTTCGCAAATGAGCAAATAGTTGTAGTTATGAAATCAAAGCGATGCTTCAAATCTATTTGTTATGTAAATGCAGAAAAGTGGGCGTGTCACTTCTTATACAAACTAAACTCTTTATATTGTTTTTCCCTGAAATTCCTCAAGGTACTTAGGTTAGGTTAGGTTAGTATGGTTGCCCCGGGAGTGGGCACACTTGGACGAAGAGAAATTCGTCCTTTGTGATACCATTGTCAAGGAAGTGAGGAGAGGGGAAGGACCGATGAGGTGCAGGGAGAGGGCGGGGAGAGGTGGTGATGGGAAGGTTAGGAGCGTGCGGATTATGAACGATGACTATGTTTGCGTCAGGGGGATTCCAATTTTCTCCCTCCGCGGGGAAATCACCTCACATGTCCCTTGTCTAGCCAGCTCATCCGCCTCACAGTTTCCCGCAATGTCGCTGTGACCGGGAACCCAGATGAGGCTGATGTCAAAGAATTCGGACGCAGTCGAAAGTGAGGTCAAGCATTCCTTGACCAATTCCGAATGCACCGTCATAGACCCGAGGGCCCTTATTGCCGCTTGGCTATCGGAGTAAATATTTACCTTCTTGACTGTTAGTACACATTTGAGCAGCCAATCAGCTGCCTCCTTGATTGCGGCTACCTCTGCCTGGAACACACTGCAGTGGTCCGGTAGCCTGAATTTAAGTCTGATGGAGAGCCCTTCGCAAAAGACTCCTCCGCCAACCTTTCCTTCCAACTTCGATCCATCCGTGAACAAGTTCACCAGGCCCTGCCCCCAAGTGTAGCCCCCCGTCCACTCTTCCCTTGACGGGATGTGAGTGGTGAATGTTCCGGTCGGACTAAATGAGGGTATACACTGGTCTGTTGACAGAGGGATGAACTCAAAGTTTCTGAGGATGCTTGAGTGCCCATAAGGGAGATTGAGCTTATAGCTCCAGCCCCTCAGTCTGATTGCGGTACGTGTTGCGGCAGTTCTGCCTGCGATATCTACGGGTACCACATTTAACATTGCGTTGAGCGCCAGAGTAGGAGTCGTTCGAAGCGCCCCACTGATTCCAATGAGTGCCGACCTCTGAACTCTTTCCAGCTTCTTCACCAATGTCGTCTTCTCTAGTGAGTTCCACCAGACTATGACTCCATATAACAAGATAGGCTTTACAATGGTATTATACAGCCAGAAAACAACTCGAGGCGAGAGGCCCCATCTTTTGCCAATTGCGCCCTTGCACCTATACAAAGCGATTGTTGCCTTCCTCACCCTTTCCTCAATATTGGGCTTCCATGTAAGCTTGCTGTCAAGGATAATACCAAGGTACTTCACTTTGTCAGAAAGCATCAGAGGAGCGCCCCCTATTGAGGGAAGTTGAGCTCTGGGTATTTTATATTTCCTCGTAAATAGGACGAGCTCCGTCTTAAGAGGATTCACCGACAGGCCACAATCCGTTGCCCATCTAACAACTGCATTCAGATATCCCTGCATCAAGTTGTACAGAGTATCCAAAAATTTTCCTCTAACAATTAGTGCCACGTCATCCGCGTAGGCAATTACCCTGCAGCCTCCCTTCACCAGCTCCTCCAACAGATCATTTAGCACAACCACCCAGAGGAATGGTGAGAGAACCCCACCTTGCGGAGTGCCTCTACTCACCTGCCGGTGGATGGAGATACCGCCCCACTCTGCCGTGACAGTTCTGTCGCTAAGCATTTTGTGGATAAGTCTTATAAGGTCGGTTTCGACCCCTAGTTTACCTAGAGACCTGGTAATTGCCTCCGGAAGGACGTTGTTAAAAGCCCCCTCGATGTCGAGGAAGGCGCCTACCGCAAACTCCTTCTGAAGAAGAGACTCTTCGATTTCTTCCACGATTGTATGTAGGGCAGATTCCACCGATCTACCCTTGCAATAAGCATGTTGAGTATGCGACAGTCGGCCCCGAGGAATTTCGCTTCTTATGTGCAGGTCAATCAGTCTCTCAAGGGTTTTCAGTAAGAAAGATGAGAGACTAATTGGTCTGAAGTCCTTAGGGGAGACGTGCGAGCTCTTTCCTGCCTTGGGTATAAAGACAACCCTCACGGCCCTCCATTATCTTGGTATGTAGCCCCTGGCTACGCAGCTCGCATAGATGGGGCTCAACCAACGGCATGATACCTCCACAGATTTCTGTAGTTGGGCAGGAATGATGCCGTCAGGACCAGGAGACTTGAAGGGCTTAAAGGAGTCAATGGCCCAAGCCAGGCGACGCTTATCCAGCAACCAGCCCCGGTCCGGAATGCAAGTTGAAGTGCTCTCCAGGCCGGTGCTGCTAGGTGCTGGGCTCGTCGGAAAATGGGCGTCGAGAAGTAACTTCAGTGACTCCTCGCCGCTCATCGCCCAACGCCCCGATTCGTCTCTTAGGTACCCCAAGGGAGCGGAACTCTTCGTGAGTACTCGTCTAAACCTGGAGGACTCATGGCAGCCCTCTACGCTTTCGCAGAAGCTTCTCCAGGAGTCCTTCTTAGCCTTCCTAATTTCGGACTTGTATATTCCTAGCCCTGCTTTATACAGCTCCCATCCCGAGGGAGACCTAATTCTTTTAGCCCTGCTAAAAAGGCGTCTGCATGAGGCCCTAAGCTCAGATAGCTCCGTTGTCCACCAGGGCGGTTTTTCCTTCCTGGGAAAAACTGTTATTGGACAAGAAGTTTCCAGGGCCGTGTTGCAAGCTGAGGTGAAAGTTTCCACCAGTTCGTCGATCGTTTCTTCCGATAGATCTAGATTTCCTCCCGGTGCCTTGGGGAGTAAGCTCAGCAAATTTCTATAATATGCATCCCAGTCCGTCCTCCTCAGGTTCCTGTAGGGGGATCTTATTGGACGAGTTTGAGTGAGAGAGAACTGAATGTACCTATGGTCCGAGAAGGAATGAGTGTTTAGCACCCTCCAATCAGAGATTTGGTTTATCAGTGAGGAAGAAGCCAGAGTAAGGTCAAGCACCTCTTCTCTGGCTGCGGTAATAAAAGTGGGGTCCTTACCCCTGTTACATATAAACAAGTCCTCGTTTAAAATATAGTCAAAAAGTGACTCACCTCGTGCATTGATGTTAGAACTTCCCCAGCAGGTGTGATGGGAGTTCGCGTCAGTGCCTATGATAACGCCGATTTTCCTGCGTTTTGCTTCAGCCAGGGTTTCCCTTAGCAGCGCCGGAGGTGGTTCCACCTCGTCATCGTGTGCCATATATACGGACATCAGCCATAGCTTTCCAGCCGGGCCCTCCAGACTCACCGTCACAATGTCTTCATTGCTGAAATTAGGCAAAATAAATGCGTTAAGTTCCCTCCTGATGAGTATACAGGATCTTGGTTTACCTGTCCTGCTATACGCCACCAGTTTGTAGCTTTTCGTCCTGAGCCCAGAAATGCCGTTGCTGCTCAGCCACGGCTCCTGAATCAGGACTATATCAGCTCCAACTTGCTCAAGGTGGATAAGTAGGTTGGCGGACGCCGCCTTAGAGTGCTGAAGATTTATCTGAAGAATATTCATCCTCCAGGATCCTCTCCATCACCTCCAGGACGGCGTCCTCGCTCTCCGAGGCCAGAAGCCTCTCCTCCTCCGCCCTGTCGAAGAACGACCCGATGCTTATGACGGACCCCGGTAAAGAGCGGACGTCATAAGCATTGTCACCCTCCGACGTGACGGAATCTACCTCCATGTCCACAGGAGCTTCCTCTACTGTGGGCCTTGCTTCTCCCAGCACTTCCGGATGTGCGGGGGCATCTCCTCTGGCATCGGTATGGTAGACCTTAAGGACTACCTTCTCGAAGCCATAGTTGATGATCCCCTTTGCTTCAGCAAGAGGACTGAGAGACTCTGCATTCAGCAGAATCAGCGCTTGCCGATAGGATCCCTCAGTCTTCTCCACCTTAACCACCCTCCAGTTGTGCGTGGGAAGTTTGGGGTTACAGTAGCGGAGGATTTCCTCCATCTCCTTCGAAGCAGAGGGTTCGGAGGGGAGCCAGACACGTGCCCGCGGACGCACAGGTAGATCCCTTCTGTCCACTACCTTCAGCTTGGCTCCCTCCCATACCTCTCCCACCAAGGCTACTGCCGCCCTATACATCAAAGCTGACCGTTCGTCAGCGCAGACGATTCTCTTGTAGGAACCGTAGTGCCATCCGGCACTTTCACAGTTTGGAGGTGGTCCAGGGTTTTCCCTCACCACCTTCATGAATACGGCAGAGATGGCGGACGCTACCCTCTTCCACTCCTCCCTAGAGATAGCGCCGTCTTCTCTACCGCTGTCCATCACCCCGAGAATGATGGAGCTTGCCTGCTTAGCGACTTCGCTAAACGATTTTGGTGGGCCACCACCAATCTTGGGTCTCTTCTCTTTGGAGACGTCCTCCTCCTGGGAGCGTTGCCTTTTTACTCCCGAGCCCGGATGTGGAGCGCTCGCTTCCACTCCCTTTCCGCTGCCCTCCTCTGCTCCTCTGACCACCTTCCTGGCCCACTCGAGCGTCTGAGAATGCCTCTCAGATAACTGAGGGTCATTCTGGCCACCGTAGCGCTCCAGGATCCTGGTAGCCATACGAAGGTCAGAGAAGGACCGCTTACTCTGGCCAGGCTGCCGTTTAGGCTTAACGGGGGGTCCTCGAAGAGATACCCCCGAAGTCCCCGGAAAGCTAGGTAAAGGTACTTCGTACGCCTGAAAATATTATCGTTTTCCGGTAGGTAGATGCCGAAAGTGGGGCTGTGATAGCTCCCATATACTGCGTCCGTTTATAATTTGAATTGGCTGTTGATATGGTGTTCATGGGAAGAACACAAATATGGCTTGAGGACCATGGCCTGGAACTCGTCAAACATAAAACCGAAGTCATCCTTACGACACAAGGTCACATGCCACTCGAGGTCAGCATGCATATAGGCGACACGTCCTTAGTGATCCAAAAAGTAGTGAAATACTTAGGTATTCAACTTGACTGCAAGCTTACTTTCTGGGCCCAGATTCCTCAAGCGACTACCAAAGCAGAAAAGGCCATGAGAATGCTAAGTAGATTAATGGCAAACATCGGCGGGCCAACGCAGAGCAAAAGAAAGCTAATTATGGCGGCCACAAACTCAATTCTCCTGGAGAGTTGTGCTAAACTGCATAGCCAACGCGTCAGTACTGAAGGCTGTGCAACGAACAGCGGCACTCAGAGTTGCGTCAGCCTACCGCACTGTCTCCGATGCAGCAATTTTCGTGATCAGCGGAAAAAAAACACAGATACATATTTTATAGCAATTTTCTCTTCAGCTCTTTTTTAGCAAAATATTCAGGGTTAACCTTCGGTTAGACACTTTTCTAAAATCTTCGGTTGGGTATTGGGTCTGGTCTTTTTTCATCCTGTTCAAGGGTATTTTTTAAAAGGTTATATCCATAAATCGATTAAACATTAAATTCTATGAAGCTACCTGGAAGTCAAGTTCTTAGTTACAATCGAAATATGTATGGTAAATTCCAAGGGTAAACCCTCCCTTAGGTACTGAAACTTGATATGCAACATACATATGCACATTCGCTCATTAGTCGTTTCTGGCATAATGCTCCCAGACATAAGGACATAGACGCGCTAGGCAGATCGTCAGCTTTCGTATTCTAAGATTTTAGATAAATGGAGAGAAGGCGAAAAAGTGAAAGCATAGCACTAAATCGCTGAAGTTCTGTAGCCAATCGTCTACACTCTTCCTGCGATGTAGTAATTAACGGTTGTGCCGTAGGACTATGTTTCGATTGATTTATTTGGATGCGGGCAAACTGGCGATAGCGGACATTCAAACTTACCTTTCTATGGTATGGACAGCGATATGGTGGATGGGGGAGTATTGTTATGACAGTGGTGGCTCTCTCATCAAATGACCTAAACAGTGGTTGGTAACAAGCATATGATACTTTTGAGGTTTTGCATCAGTACAGTAATGGACGTTGAGTTTAGTGCTCAAACCGTCTCCCGACGAGATACTTAACAGTTGTTCCGGCGGGGGCTCGGTACTTTGACGGTAGGACGTTTAGTTCGGGTTAAAGTCCCACACTGACGGGGTTAGGCTTTCGAAGCGTCCTCCTTGTAGGATGTCTCATCAAAAAAAGTTGAAGTTTTACCTCCGGCAATATAAATTTTTTTATATTTTAAGACTTCCGCCTCCAATTTTTTCCCATACCTCCCAGTTTTTGATATAAGAATGAAATTTCAATAATAAATATCTGTTTATTAGAGTGCATCACTTTCATATCAAAAAAAAATTTGTACTCTTTATCCATCTGAATAAAATCTATTATAATCTATAACTTCCACAGAAATATTTCGAAAAAATATTGAGCTGAGTGAACTAGGCGGTTTTGAAAATATCTTTAAAAATACATAAGTAGGTGGCTCTCAAAAAAGTTGAGGTATATGGCTGTAGTGATCGATATCTTCTAAAGTATCGATCAAACAATTTCAAGTTTATGCTCGTTGTCAAGTTGACATTTGACATTAAAAGTTTCCTTTGCTATTTTTTTGGTTCAATTCAAATGTGAGTTACAGGGAGTTAACGATGGAAGCCAACAAAGAGAAAATTCCGTGCATTTTACAGTTTTTCCTTGATAAAGCAAGCTAAAATTGTGAATGGTTTTATGGTACATTCCGTTCAGACATTTTTGATGTTAACCCCCCGGTTGGGCACCCGGGTCGGGCCAGAAGTCGAAAACTTTGTAAGTGAATTTAGCATATTACTATTATAGTTAACGACTTGAGCTTCCTGGTAGCTTCTTAAAATTTAATTTTCAATCGATTTATGGATGTAACCTTTTAAATAGGATCCTCAAAAGGGCGAAAAAGGGTCATAGTCCAACCGAAGATTTTAGATAAGGTGTCCAACGTAGGGGCAAAGAAAATGTCGATAATGCCGATAATCTTGATAAAAACACAGAAATAATCAAAGTCGACCTGCATGTTAGTAATAAAATTCAATAAAATTCAATATATGTTTTATTAGATGATATTTTTTTTATTGCTGTGAACATCTGAGCCAGTGAAAACTTTCTTATTGTCTTTTGGAGACCGGCGACCTCTAATACCTATGTAAAAATTTTCATTTTTAGAGCATTGAAATCCGCGTGTGATGCGCGAAGAGCCAATACATCCATTCGTCGTCACTGTGTCGTGCGGCGTTCATGGGGGTGGAGTCATTGGGCCGTATTTTTCTTTTAGGACGTCATCGACAATACGATCAGTGTTACTGATGAACGCTACAGAACCATGATAAGTGCTTTTCACTACCAGAATTGGATGAACGAGGTTCGGTGAACAGGTGGTTGCAATGAGACGGTACATCCACACACACACAGATTTTTTTTTGTAGAGGTCGCACAAAGCATTGAAAACCGAAGTGTGAGACTTTCCTTTCGCCTCTCTGCACTAAAAACTCAACACCGCTCCGTTTCCCTACGAGCGTGGAACTACTGCTAGAGATTTCAGTATTGTTTCGCGGTGGGGGAGCGGTCTATTGCCTTCCTATAAAAATTTGCGGAGACGCTCTTCTGTTTTGGAGATTTGGCGGCATGTCTAGCAGGATTGCCCAATTTAACCATCCCAGACATTTTTTTTGGTTTTCTGAAGTAGCGGATTTAGGCCAATAATCGTAGCCCTTAAGAAGAGGATTTGAGAGGAAGGCGAAAGTCATGGAAGAGGCAATAAAATATGGTCACAAATATGTATTAACAATAGCCGATAACATCTTTTCCATTTAACAGAAACAATTTTAAAGGTCCAAGAAATGACTCCATCACTCAAAATAATGTTTCTTGTTTTTTTATATTAGTAAAAAAGTTATCCAAAGCCGAAATTGGATGATTAATTTAGAAAAAAATTACTAGGTCATGAAACTACGTACCCCAATTTCTTTCAAAACCTCTGATTAAAAGTTTGATGTAAATTTGTCGATTTTTTTATAAAGAAAAGAAAACAATTAGAATTAAATAATAAAATAAAAAAAATTAAAAAAAAGGAATTATAATTAAATAATAAAATAAAAAAACTAAGAAAAAAAAACAATAAGAATTAAATAATAAAGAAAAAAAATATGAATTAAATAACATAATTAAAAAAATTTAAATAAGAAAAAAAAGCAATTAGAATTATATAATATAACAAAAAAAAATAAAAATCAAATTATAAAATAAAAAAATTAAAATAAACAATAAGAATTAAAAACTATAATAGGAAAATTTAAATAAAAAACACAATTAGAATTAAATATTGAATTAAAAAAATAAAAAAAACAATGAGAATTAAAAAGTATAATAAAAAAATTTAAATAAAAAAAAATCAATTAGAACTAAATAACAAAATAAAATAAAAAAATTAGAATTAAATAACGAACTAAAAAAAACAGTAAGAAATAAAAAATATAATAAAAATGTGTAAATAAAAAATAAACAATTCGAATTAAATAATAAAATATAAAAAAAAAAAATTGAATTAAATAACATAATAAAAAAATTAGAATAAGAAAAAAAGCAATTAGAATTAAATAATATAATAAAAAAATTAAAATAAACAATAATAATTAAAAAATATAATAGGAAAATTTAAATAAAAAAAAGAATTAGAATTAAAACATAAAATAAAAAAATAAAAAAAAGAATTAAAATTAAATAATAAAAAAAGTAAAAAGCAATACGAATAAAATAATAAAATAAAAAAAATTAGAATTAAATTGAATTGAACTAAAAAAATTAAGAAAAAACAATAAGAATTAGGAAATATAATAAGAAAATGTAAATAAAAAAAAACAATTAGAATTAAATAATTAAATAAAAAAGATTAAATAAATAAACAATTCGAATTAAATAATAAAATAAAGTAAAAATAAAACAATAAGAATTAAAATAACAAAATAAAAAGATTAAAAAAAAAAGAAATTATAATGAAATAGATAATAAACTAAACAAATTTTAAAAAGCAATTAGAATTCAATAATAAATAACTAAATAATCGAAACTTGTGCTACTTTTATGGGGTATGCATCACTTCTTCATGATCCAGGCATCACCGCTGATTTAAGATTACAACATAAACTTTGTACTTGAAACTTACCATTTATGTAATGGGCATTTGGAATGGCCATCAGGCTTTAGATTCCCATAGCCAAGCATTTGAGCTTTTTTAAGCTTGTACGAGTCCCTCTTTAGTTCCTCAACCATCACTGTAAAGCTTAAAATTGAATCTCAGTGAACTCCTCTGCCAAACGACCGTTTTGCATTGCCCCCATTAATCTCAAGGTCAACAAATCGTATTAATTTCTTTCTCTCCTTCCCTCAACACACCTAAAAAATTCGAAAGCTAAACAACGTAAGCCATGCATGGCTCCGCTATCACCGCAAGTGCCACCAACCGAACGCCTAAAGCCGTTAATGCGTTCATTGGACGCGCGCTCTTCACTTTCGATGGTGACGACGTGATCGCCCTGTAAACGATGTCATTTGCAAAGATTTTCAACCAAAACAACAGTTTTGCATCAGACCAACAAGGTGAAAATAACAATTCCTAGGCAGCTGATCGGCCAGCGCCAAACGTCGCACACCGCCAAACAACACCAATTGCCGTTTAGAGCCAGCCAACCGAGCAAATAACAAACAACAAATGAACATTTGGACGCGCTTGCTGCTGCATACGAATAAGTGCATACAACCGGCCTTGCATGAGTGCGTATGTGTATGCATGCTATGTTATGTTATGTGTGTTATGTGTGCAGGTGTGTAATCACGTGTGTTGTAATGACAAGGGACGTGCATATTTTTTGTAACTGGGTTTTTTTCTGCGGCTACCCACTGCTTAAAAAGGGTTAACAGTGCTGTTGTTTTACTTTTTTTTTTTTGATTTTTGATTTTTGTTTTCTTTGTTGTCCGTATCACTTTTGTAGGTGAAGGCTTTGTGCCAATTCAACCGGCAATTAAATTCACGTCAACAAACACGCATCAGCAGACGGGGGGTGGTGAGCGGTGAGTGCCAAGTGACAAGCAGTTTTGCTCAAAGTTGATGGTACGTCGTCGCCGTTAACGAAGCAGCTGTTCACTTTGGCTTTGTTATTGTTGTGGTTTGGTGTTTCGTGCACTCAGGTCGTTGGACAATCGACTGTGTCACTGAAAATTACAATTTTATCACCGCTGCCATGGTATCTTTCCTGGGTTGTTGATATGGCCATAGGGATTTCTTCGTATGCGATAAAGGGTGTGACAGCAAAAACGTACATACATAGTACATACTTTTATGTTTTTGGAAAATAATGTGTAAGGTATTATTGAGCTATGTCTATTATGCTAGTCTAATGAAAAGTGTATATCAAGGATGATTTTTTTTTAGAGGTGGATAAATTCAAATTGACAACCCAGTTCTCTATGACAGCCAATCTGGGAGTTCTCGCTTGTTTTGAGGTTATTTTGACTTGACTCGTCATAAATATATGAATTACAGGTGCAGGAGTAATGTACGAAAATTTTTCAAAACTTGATGACAATTTTTCCGAAAAAATGATGATTTTCAATCATTTTTGTTTGCTAGTCAGTTGCTTTATTTTACAAAAATTACAAACATAGCACTAATTCATCATGTTTCGACTTAACTTTGGCAAAATTTCAAAAAAAAAAAATTAATAATTGTAAAAGTTATCCTTTTTCTCTAGAAGTCGCTTGCGGAGATCATCAATCGGACAAGAGAAATTAGTTTTATTAACAGATAATCTTGTGCCTGATCGGAGCTTGTTTTGTTTTTTTAAAAATTGAGAATATGGCGGTCTCAGGAAATATTTTTCAGATTTTCCAGAAAAAAACCAACAATTAATTGGGGGAAAAAAGTGCGTGAAACTTTCAAGACAAGAAAAGAGGAAGAGACCCGAGAGAGAATGAGAGATAGAGAGAGAAAGAATATATACAATATGTAATTAAATTCACAACATTTGCAGAGAATACAAATGGACAAAATTTACAAAAAACGGAGGAGGATCGACCGGTGTAGGTAAACGCCGGACACAAGCCGCGGCAACAATGCGCACTACTCCAAGCGTTTATCACCCGCACAAACACAGCAATTCCGCCGCAGTAACGGCACAAATTACCGCAAGGCAATACCAATAAATCCGACGCTGGAAGCGACAGCACTTTATAGTACGCACAAGTACTTACCAGGAACAGAAATAAGCGGCAAAAAGTAGGCACCAAAAAAAAAAAAACGCCAAAAAAATTGGGACCGAGAAAAGCCCCAAACAGTAGGCACCAAAAATGTATTTCCTACAAGTTTGCACCAACAAACAGGCGCCAAAATAGGCAGTGTTATTTCTCACTTGAAATTAGCAACCACAAGGATAAACTCAGGAAAAATAGCCTAAAGTGTATCTAAGATATACAATATATAATATAAGGTATAGCTCTCTCTCTCTCCTTTTCCTCTGCGTTACATCTTTTTTCTCTCTCGCGGAATGAAAATGCCCAAAACGTTGCATGGCCTTGAAACGACATACTCTCCATTCTCGCTCGTCTATCGACGCCTAAGAAGTTTGACTTCAAAATCGAAATTTTTGAAAAAATGCGAGATCACGCACGAGTTTTTTATGTTTTTCAAAAACAGTAAAAAACTTTATTGAAATCTACTGTGTGGTTTTAAGTTACCGTAATCACCAGGTCAAAAAACGTAGTTTAGAGAAAACTGCATTTAAAGTTTTGGTATCTGCTCCAGAGCGTCTGAACGCCCTTTGTTAATTGTTGAATAACTCGAAAAGTATTTGTCGGATTTACTTCAAACTTTCACATTTTTAAGATTTTATACTTTAAATCAAATTTTTTGAAAACTTTGACTACTCTTAACCCCTTATATTGAAAAAGTCATCGTCTAATGGGCCTTAAGGGAACACGGAATTACGGGTCGCCTCACTAAATCAATTTAATTCTTTTACAATAGTTTTCCAGGGAACATAAGAGAAAAGTGTGTGAAATTGTACCTCCAGATTACGTCGTGTGTGCGCCAGTTCAGGTACGCACATGCCCGAAATAATATTCAAATATTGAGGCTTTAACATCTTCTAAAAAACATCCCTAACAGAGCACAGTTCTTCTTCTTCTTTCATAGCGTTATAACGCGGGATGCGTCAAAGCTTCCCTCAAAATGCCCCTCTAAAGCAGGTCTACTTTGAGCTGTTGCTGGTAGTTACGTATTCCCAGCTTCTTAAGATCGTGTTCCACTGCGTCTATTAAACGGTTCCTCGGTCTGCCTTTGGCCATCACGCCCATTAGCTTTCCTGTCAAGGCTTTCTTCACGGTACAGTCAGCAGGCATACGGATCACATGACCTAGTCATCTTATGCGCTGCGCATTTCTTGTTCGGAACTGTATCGATACTTATGTTACTGTGAAACACCGAAATCTGGAGAATGTCGACTTTTACCGGTGAATGTCAACATTCACATAGTCGCTTGGTGTATGTCCGAAATTTTTGCTAAATACCCTTATTTCTGACTTATACCGGTAAATGTTGACATTGACCATGCACTAATGGTAAATGTTGAACATGTTGGAGATTTCTATTTTCTTCTCGGTAGTTCAGTCGCTATACAACGCCACAAGGATGGCGTAACTTTTTCGCCCCTCTTTCTGAATACATAAGACTTAAGAAAAGAAAATAATGGTATTATAATAAAAAAATACTTACTTATTAGATTCAAATCGTATTTATTGCAACAACTTTAACAATTATCCCACACTTTTAATTGCGCAAGAGTCCCTTGCTTTTACAACAGTATTTATTTGTAGAACACTTCCTTATGCAATGAAAGCGTCTATAGCCTCGTCCCCCGCTTCTCGAATTAGCTGCAGCTGCTTCTCTCAGCAACATTTCTTGAGAAGAAATCTCATCTATGGAAAGTAACTTTTCTTTACAAATTACGAACTGATTACGTGTGTTGGAGTCTTCTATTCCAACAACAATCGCTAACACATTTCGGTTATCTGTACAACCGCGGTCGACATCAGGGACTTGTATTCATACATTATCACCAATTTGAGCAGGAGAAAATTGTTTTTGTGAGGCTCCTAACATTTTTATTGCCTGCAGTAGTATATTTTCTTTCGCGGCAACTCTTTTTGTAGAAATCAACTTGTGTTTTTCAGTCAGAATTTGATGTGAAGACGTTTCAGGTTGTAGGTCCTCTTCAATATTTTTTTCTTTGGAATATGGTTTTCAGTAGGACCACCGCTCAATTTTTTTTATAAGCATTGACAGTTTCTTCAAGCTGTTCTTCGATTTGAGAAGTATTGGCAAATTCTTCAAGTTGTTCTTCAGTTTCAATATTTGCGATTTGTTCGCCAGGCAAAAAAGACGACGCTTTGCCTCTTTTTGTTTTAACGCCAAACATGCCTTCATAAGGACTTTGGCGCGTTCCTTCGTGGTATGTAGTGTTCTTGGCAAATTGCACAAGGGATAAACCATCTGATCATTTATTTGTATCGTTATCGTTCATCCAAGCAGTTACCATATTCTGTATATCCTGATTGGACCTTTCAACTGAGCCTTGTGTTTGACTGTGCAAGTCTTTTCATGAACTATTTTAACATCTTTCTACATAGCGCATATTTCGGATATCACTTGATTACTAAATTCTCTGCCATTATCTGATTACAATAATGCTGGTGCACCAATCTCTGTTTGACTGCAGACAATACCTTTCTTAGGTGCACTGTGTTTCATTTGACACTGTTTGCATAAATTTAAATACAAAATTACAACTTCATACCTATGTAATATAATATTTTTGTATTTAACTTGCAACACTTTAAGCATACGCGTTCTTCCTCCGTGGCCTATTCTGGTGTGAGTTTTATAATATACTGCACAATTTTTCATTGGTAACATAATACTGTATGTTTGTTTCCCCAGGTTTTAATGGTACAATTATTATCATCATTAATTTTTAAAACATCAAGACGTTTTACTCGTCTGTAATCCAAAGGTATCTTGCATTTAATTTTAGCAGAAACCACTTCAGAATACTTTTCTTGAGAAAAATAAAAATAATTATCTTTTCGTTTACCCGCAATTAATGCATTTAAATTTTCGAGAAAAAGATCACGATTTACTGCAGTATCCATTTAGTATAAATTAGGGACTGATACAGCTGACGGAGCCGAGCAGAAAAATGATTTGGCGGGAGAAATCCAGTCGCTTGTTTTTTGCCTCTTTTTTTTTGGACTTTCATCAGAGCATATCTGAGATTGTCGATACACACCGGAGAGGGCCCGAATGTACAACGATGTAATGAAATATTCGATCATTCACCGTCGTATTTGGTATCTGTTGACATTCACCGGTGAAAGTCGACATTCTCCAATTTCGGACATTCACGGTAACATATATATATATTGAGAAATTTTGCCTCACATTGAGCCTGTATTACTCTATTTATTGCGCTTCTACTGTTCATCTTTTCTGAAATTGTTTTAAAGTAATATACTTTTCTTTCTATTGCAGTTATTATCACCACCGCAAGTAGGAATACGCCAAACCTCTTGAAATGTTAAAGATTTGCAAAATAAGCGCCTGTCCGAACGGAACACTTGGCCTGCACCTGAGTCGAGCACCCTGGGATCCCTATCCATGGGTGAGTGGCATACAGGAGGGCTCCAGTGCAGAGGACGCCGGCATGCGCGTCGGCGACACAGTATTGGAGTTCAATGGCAACGATGTGTTGGGACAGAAAATCTTCGAAATCGCAACAAAAATACGTGAACATTGGCAAAGTGGTGCCACCGATGTGACGGTGGTGATTTGGCGCAATGAAACGGAGCCGGATAGCTGCTGCAGCGACGAAAATGATTACGAAGACGTTGATGATGAAGGAGGCGATGGGGTTGAGAATGCGTTGGATAATAGTGATAGTGAGACAGCGGTGGTGGAGGGGCGAAGAAAGGTGAGTTGAGTAGATTACTGTTTTCTGAGTCTCGAGCTTGGCGTACTCGTACTCTTAAGTGCAGCGAAGCGCTGAGCGTTTTTTGTTTTTTACTTTGTTTGTTTTTGGCATAACTATGGTATTTACTGTTGCTGCATCTGCAGTACGTGTCGAGCGTGCTGCTTTTTGCATGTCACGCGATGCATTAGTTTTGGTTATTTATTATTACTTTTTTTTTGACTCTTCTTTCGTGCAATCTTGGCAAATTAATATAATCACCTCGGTTCGCTGTTATATAAGTATTTGAGTGTATGTATGTATGCATGTGAGTACATAAATTTTCTATAGACTGTTGCTGTAACACAAACATGCATGTAAGCGCCGTCTATGTGTGTGTATGCATGTGTATGGGTGCATATGTGGGTCAATAGTGTGCCTTCAACGGTAGCAAACGCTTCGCTAATTTTCATAAACGTAGTCGAAGATTTTACAGTAACTTTTTCCATACAATTCTTTAAGTTATTATTTAACAGTTTAAAGCACTAGCTTTGAAGGTCAAAATACAGTATTTATAATTAACAGGAAACTCAAAAAAATAAAAAAATTAATAAAATTAAATGAATAAATTAAAAAAAAAAAAATTAAATTAAATTAAACTGAAAAAAGAAAAAAAAAACATAAGAATAACCTACTACAAACTTTCCAATGCCTTCAACTTAGTTTGGTTGCCATATAGTTACGAGGTGTGTTCAAAAAGTATCGCGAGTTTTGAATTTTCGCAAACTACGTATATTCCAATTTCGATTTTTTTGTGGCGATATATTGGTACTCATGTCTCTCACTCATGCCGACGAGTTCGCCTATTTTGAATGTTCTGTTAATTGTTGACAGCTGCTTTGCTTGCGCGTGTTTCGGTTCGTCTTCGATTTTTACCTATTCAAAAAGAGGGATCAAAGAACCTGTATCAAATTTTGTGTGGAAAACGAAATTAACGAAATTAAGTGCGCGGATGCATTCCGAATGTTGACCATGTCATACGGAGAAGCTACTTTGGACCAAAGCAACGTTTATCGGTGGTACAAAATCTTCTCAGAAGGCCAAGAAGATGTGAACGACAAAAAGCGTTGCCGAAAGTCGAACGCCCGAGCACTTCAACAACAGACGAAAAAATTGATGAAGTGAAGAAAATGCGGCCAATCGTCGAATCACCGTTAGAGAAGTTGCTGAGGACCTAGACATATCGATTGGCTTATGCCATTCGATTTGTTTCAATGATTTGAGCAAGAGACGGTTCGCCGCAAAATTCCTACCAAAACTGCTGAACTTCGACCGAAAGCAGCATCGCATGAGCATCGCTAATGAGATGTTGGGCTCTGTCCGCGACGACCCAAATTTTCTCCAGAGGGTCATAACTGGTAACGAATCGTTTATGGTTATGATGTTGAAACCAAAGCTCAATCATGTCAATGGAAGCTGCCGCACGAAGCAAGACCGAAAAAGGCGTGCTAAGTTCGGTCGAATGTAAAAGTTTTGCTGACCGTTTTCTTCGATTGTAAGGGCGTTGTACGTCATGACTTTTTGCCTTAGGGTAAAACGGTCAATAAGGAATATTACCTGCAAGTTTGCGCAATTTGCGAGAAGCAATCCGCCAGAAACGCCCGGATTTGTGGAGGAACAAAAATTTGCTCTTGCATCATGATACCGCCCTTACTCACACGTCGTTGCTTGTGCGCGAGTTTTTGGAAAAAAACAACACACTAATGATGCCACAGCCACCGTATTCCCCAGATTTTCTTTTTCTTGTTCCCGAAACTGAGGAGGCCCATGAAAGGACGACGCTACGCTACGATTGAGGAGAGGAAGATGGCATCGAAGAAAGAGCTGAACAAGATACATTTTTTTTTTTTTAAGTGCTTCGGAGATTGGAAAAAACGTTGGCACAATATCTCATGGGGATTACCTTCAAGAGGACAAAATAGATATGAATAAATAAATAATTTTTGAAAAAAACACAAAATTTGCGATACTTTTTGAACACACCTTGTATGTACAGCCGGCGGAAAAATATTTACTCAAAATTTTGACTAGTTTTGACTATTTTGTTTGTTTTCTTTTAATGTTCATTATTTTATTATAAAATTTTAATTTATTGTCTAACAAAAACTATATAAATCTGAATTTCAAACTTTATAAAATAATATAAAAAAAAAATTTTAATTTTTGCACAATTTTAAAATCTTAGTTCAGATATTTCAGAACAAATTTGAGTATCCATGCAATTCTAGACTAGTTGCGACTACTTGTCTTTTATTTTTTTAATGCTCATTATTTCTTATAAAAGTATAGCTCTCTGTCTAGAAAAAACTATACCAAATTAAAATTTTATACCAAGATTAGACAAATTCTCTAAAAAAATGCCTGGTATATATTAGTTTTAGAGCCTATTAAATTCTAGATATTGCAAGTTTGACGTACAGTGGCTTAACAAAGAACTCGGAAGCCTAAGTGATCTGCTTTTAAGTCAAAAAATATATACAGGGTCCGGCGCTCGAAATGTAACCTATTAAAAAGGCCATACATTTAGTTTAGAAAATTACTTTTATTCAATTCAAAGTAAAAAATGTGTGGAAATAATACAAAATTAAGAATCAATTTACTTTTGCTCGATATGACCACCTTTTATTTTGACTGTGGCCTTGAGACGGTCCAGAAACGAATCGCATACAGCCCGATTGTGACTTGCAGGTATTGTGGACCACTCGCGGGCAATTGCTTTTTTCAGCGCCTTGAGGCTGGTGAATCTTTCAGTTCGGACCTTGCGTTCCAAAATGGCCTGAAGCGAATAATCCATCGTATTCGCGGATGTCTTCGCGCATTGTCTTCTCATAAATTATATCCAGTTTCGTTGCAAATTTCTTTTGTCAACAATGCAGTGCGGAGCTAAGGAAACTCGCATTGCAGTGACTGCATCCAAAATAGTGCTAAAAGCGCAAACGAGATTTACGAATTACTGAACAAACTTAGTAAAGGGTGGTTAAATTTCAAAAGCCGATGTTGAATGTGAACCACACCTAAACGTCGAGTTTTTTTCTACATTTTATTTAATGTTTTTTATTTTCAGACTAATTCAATTTCAACCATGGAAAGATACATAATCGAGCAACGCGTTAAAGTTATTCAGATTTATTATGAAAACGGGCGTTCAACTCAAAATGCATATCGCGCATTTCGTGATTTTTTCGGTCAATTTAATCGTCCGAATGTGCGTACAATCGGAAAAATCGTGCAAAAGTTTGAGCAAATCGGGTCTGTAGGAAATGTGAAAACACCAGTGTATGATCGTATAGCTCGTACTGCAGAAAATATTGCTGCTGTTCGCGATAGTGTGGTTGAAGAGCCGTCCACCTCAACTCGTCGTCGTGCCCAACAATTGCACCTCTCACGCTCGTCGTCGATGAACATTATGCAAAAAGACTTGCATTTACACGCTTACAAGGTGCAATTGACTAGCCTGAAGAACTAAAGCCTCTTGACCATTTGAAGCGTTGTCAATGGTCAGAAAGGTGGCAGGAAATGGCAACAATGAATGCCCGATTTTTGGAGAAAATCATCTTCAGTGATGAGGCACATTTTCACCTCAGTGGATTCGTCAATAAGCAGAATTGTCGCATTTGGGCGAATGATAATTCAAGAGTGATTGCCGAGAAACCAATGCACCCACAAAGAGTGACTGTTTGGTGCGGTTTATGGGCCGGCGGCATCATTGGGCCGTATTTTTTCCAAAATGAGGCCGGTCAGGTTGTTACTGTGAATAGCGTTCGCTATCGAGAGATGATAACGAACTTTTTATGGCCCGAATTGGAAGATATGGATGTGGGCGATAAGTGGTTTTAACAGGACGTTGCCACTTGTCACACAGCTAACGAAACAATGGCTCATTTGCGCGAAAAAGTTGGCCGAATAATCTCACGTCGCGGCGATGTCAGTTGGACTTCTTTCTTTGGGGTTATTTGAAAGAAAAGGTGTACCTCGATAAGTCCCAGCAAGAATTCAAGAGCTAAAGGGTGAGTTAATTCGGTACATTAAAGGCATAGAACCTCAATTATGCCTAAGCGTCATCGAGAATTTGGACCGTCGGATGGAGGTGTGCCCCCGAGGCTGCGCCGGCCATTTGGCCAATGTTTTGTTTCACACGTAATTGAGCCATGACAGTATTATCATAATGAAGAGAAATGATAATAACTTTTTAAAATAATTGTATTTTATTCAAAATCAACACCGGCTCTTAAAACTTAACCACCCTTTATTTCGAGAATGTTTGTTTACCTCACGACCAATCGTTTTTCCCAAACGTCTAAAGTGCCAAAGAGAAAAGGAAGTGGTCGTCCCCGCGTGGTTCCAACCAGTGCAGCCATAAAAGCCGTTCGAGAAAAAATTCACAGAAATCCCCTTGGACAGCAGAAAATCATGTCCAGGGAAATGATTGTGTAGACCAGATCCATATCAATTCTTGTACGAACTTCCAAAACTCATCAATCGACATGGACTTACATTTTTTATAGTATAGCTTGGTTTTCTGCAACTCTATTAATTCTAAGGAGAAGTTTGAGATGATGGCCAATAGGAATAACGCCCGAAAATTCTACCAAAAAGTTCTGCGGCTTACAGAAGGTTTCAAGACCGGGGCGTTTTCCTGTCAGAATAAAGACGGCGATCTCGTGACTGACATCCAGAGCAATCTAAAATTACGGAGGGAAAACTTCTCGAACCTATTACATAGTGACAGCTGCGCATGTCGCAGAGAATGTGAAGATGCCGATACCCCAATCGTTGACGACGGAATTGTCGTTCCATTACCCGACCATGACGAGGTGAGAATAGCGATAACGCGGCTAAAGAACAACAAAGCCGCGGGCGCCGACGGACTGCCTGCTGAGCTATTCAAACATGGCGGCGAGGAGCTGGTAAGGTGCATGCAAAGTATGGTCGGATGAAAGCATGCCTGGCTATTGGAATTTAAGTGTGCTCTGCCTAATCTATAAGATGGGCGATCCTGCAATCTGTGCCAATTACCACAGGATTAGTCTTCTAAATATCGCCTGTAAGGTTCTAGCGAGCGTATTGTGTGAAAGGCTTAAGCCCATCGTCGACCAACTGATTGGACCTTATTAGTGTGGCCTTAGACCTGGAAAGTCTACCATCGACCAAATATTCACAATACGCCAAATCTTGTAAAAGACCCATGAAAGGAGAATCGACACACACCGTCTTTTCGTTGACTTCAAAGCTGCATTCGACAGTATGAAAAGAAGTTTCCTGTATGCCGCGATGTCTGAATTTGGTATCCCCACAAAACTAATACGGCTATGTAAGATGAGAATGCTCAACACCAGCAGCGCCGTCAGAATTGGGAAGGACCTCTCCGAGGCGTTTGATACCAAACGAGGTTTCAGATAAGATGACTCAACTTCAGTTCCTTAAACTATTTTAATTTCAAATGGATTCAGAAAAAAAATTAAAAGAAAATAAAGAAGGATTTCGATTACATTTATAGAGAGTCACAAATAACCCTTCTAAGAACCGTATGTGGCTCGCGAGCCGCAGGTTAGTCCCTCCTGTACTGTACTATGCTTCATATGGAGAAAATACGCAACTCTATCAAGGAAAGTAGTAATAAAAAATCATCTAAAATTTGGAGTGACTTAAAACTTGCATTTTGTTGTACTAAACTTCAGTGGGCTATAAAACTGCCTAGCCAAATTTTTTCTGGAAATTCGGATTAAAAAGTTTAAAATTGTGGTGAAAATTCTTCGAATTTTTATAAATTCTGTATCTAGTTGGGAGTTTTGATTCATGTGGTATTTGTAATTTCAAAAAAAATTCATGAAAATTTAAAAAAAGTATTATAAAATAAAAGTAATAAAATAAATAAATAATTGGCGCGCACACTTCTGTTCAGTGTTTGACCGAGCTTCTCCACTTATTAATGGCGTTCGTCTTTTAGTTGTTCCACAAATGGATGAGTTTAAGCCGACTCTGAGCGGCAGAACATTTTTAATGAGCAGCTTTTTCATGAAAATTAAAGAAAGTAAAATAAAACTAGCCAAAATTGTTCGAAATGTTGAAGTCCCTTATTTTTAATGCAATCTACACATTTAATTATCCCTTTAATCATTCCACTGAACGCTTGGATGTGAGTAGCAACAACAAAAACAATAATCGAATGCTTGCCACTTTAAAGTTACGAACAAACGATTTCATTTAATTAAGCAAATTAGGCTTAAAGAGGATATCAATGCTACCATAGTGGACTTGCAACGAACATTAGCATTACCTAAATATTAATTTAATTATGTGAATATGCCAAAGGCACACATCCATAAATCCACTCGTTGCCACGTAAACGCATACCCATCGCTTCGGCAGCCAAACAATTTTATTGAATTATCTAAGCACTAACAAAGTATTGACTACCATTACGGTGGATTACAATTTAATTGACCTAAATATGCAAGCGTACACCGCCTACCGAATTACACGCATACGCTTACGCATTCACTTCCCCAACGCACATAGCTATGCTCTAGAGCAGCTTTCAAGTAGTCGTGTTAGTGCGTGTAGCCTATAAACAGGCGCATGAATGCATATCAATTTCAATCAATTTCCAAGCTGTCAAATGCTGCAGCCAGCTATTTCATTGAACGCAACAGCAATGCAGGTCAGTGTTGGCAACGCTAGGCAGTAGCGAGTTAATATAATAAAGTTGTACATTTACGGCGAGAGCTTCCGATTCAGAGGGTTTGGCATTTTCAGTAAAATAAAATAAACCAATTGATAGAGAGAGATATTGTCACAGTCGTGTTTTTTTGCATCCAAATGCATTTGATGAAGTTAAATGTGGTTTGTAGTTCGCGCAAATGGACGCCATGGCTCCGTTTAAGGTCCGAAAAACCTTGGTACTATTGTAACAATTTCATGAAGAAGGCGGGCTATGTTTAAGTAGGTTTAAGTCCCTTACTAAATCATTGAACTTCTCTGAATTAGAGATATATGGCTCAATAGACTGTGATAGGATCACGTACTCGCTGTCTTCATTACTGCTACTAGATACTATATTTGAGAAAGCATTTGCTGCTGTTGTGCGTAGAAAATTTTGAAAATTTTGATATAGAGTGTTTGGACTAGAAGGTACAGGAAAATTTCACCGTGAGGCACTAGAGCAGACGGCGATGGTAGATTTAGGTACTAAATTTGTTTGGCATTTTTGCCAGCGCTACGCTTACGTGGACTAACTACACAAAATTAGCAATTGTTGATGTGATTAGTAGGCTTTTTCCATATTCTAGGTACAGCAAAGTTCATACTTTTTGCTCCTCCTGGGTACCAAGTTGGAAGAAAAGGAATCATTGATTGACAAACTCTTCATAAAAAATATTGCCGTTCTGAGTCGGCTTGAAACTGTAGGTTCCTCCATTTGTGGAACAACATCAAGACGCTCGCCACAAATAAGAGGAGGATATGAGCCAAACACCTAACAGAAGTGTACGTGCCGATTATTTATTTATTTTTCCTATGTGAGAAATGTCTTGCCCATATTTTATCTTGACTTCATATGGGTGAGTCAAAATAAGCTTCATAGGCTTCAAAGACTTCACAGAGTTTGAGCTAGCTCAAATACGATTTGAAGTGGTTGCCTCATTTGGGTCTGTTCGCCTCAACCCATACAATTTTTGTAATGGACTGATTCCTTTTAAACTGATCTAAGTATTTTGTTCATGGTATTAAATTTGCATGAAAATGGGCTTAATTGTACACTTAAGTGTAATAACAAGTAAACTGAAAAAATAAAAAAAAAAATTTTTTTTTCAAATTTAAATTTAAAATTTCTAATTTATTAATTTTTTTTTTTTGCTTTAAAAATTTAGATAGAGTATTTTAAACCCAAATAATTCCACTCTGAAGTGCAAGAAAAGTGAACTAAAATTTAAAAAAAACTGTAATAATTTTGAGATTTTTTGTATATATTTTTTTCAAGTTTTGTAAAGAGTTTTTTAAAACCAAATAATTCCGCTCTGAAGTGCAAAAAAAGTGAGCTAAAACTTTAAAAAAATTTTAATAATTTTAAGATTTTTTATAAGTTTTTTTAAGTTTTATAATAAAGTTTCTTAAAGTCAATTTATTCCGCTCTTGAGTGTAATAAAAAGTAAACTGAAAAAATTTAATTAATTAATTTTTATTAATTTTGTGATTTTTTATTATTATTTTTTTTTTTAATTTTGATATACAGTTTTTTAAAGTCAAATAATTCCGGCCTCGAGTGCAATAAAAAGTTAAATGAAAATATTTAAAAAAATTTTAGTAATCTTCAGATTTTTTATAATATTTTGATATAGAGTGTTTGGAATTTTGAAAATATGAAAAAAATATCTGTTTACGGTTTTACTAGTGTAATTTAGCGCGAATCTAACTGAAGTAATCTTTTGGACATGGCCTTTTATTTTTCTGAATTTTTATTGTAATTTTTCTTTAATAATTAAAATTTTTTTTTTAATTTTTTTAATATTTTAAATTAAAAATAAAACTGAAAAACGTTTAATAATTTTGAGATTTTTTATTACTTTTTTAAATTTTGATATAGAGTTTTTTTAAAACCAAATAATTCCTCTCTGAAGTGTAAAAAAAGTGTACTAAAAATTGAAAAAAAATTTTAATACTTTTGAGATTTTTTATAATTTTTTTTAGTTTTGAAATTTTTTTTTTTAATTTTGATACAGAGTTCTTTTAAAGTCAAATAATCTCACTCTTAAGTGGAATAAAAAGTAAACTGAAAATATTCAAATATTATATATAATACTGAAAATTTTTTTTGAAAATTTTGATATAGAGTTTTTGAAGTCAAATTATTTCGCTCTTTTTAATATTTAAATTTTTTTTGTGTTTTGGAATAAAATGGACTTTTTGCAAAAATTTTGTTTTTGAAAACTTAAAAAAAAATCTGTTTATTGCAACCAATAAAATGTTTGTAATTTAGCGACTCTAACTCAAGAAATCTTTTGGACATGGTTTTTTATTTTTCTGAATTTTTTTATTGTAATTTTTCTTTAATAATAAATTTTTTTTTTTTAATTTTTTTAATTTTTAGATTTTTTACTATTTTTTTTTAATTTTGATATAGATTTTTTTTTAAAGTCAAATAATTCCGGTCTTAAGTGAAATAAAAAGTAGACTTTTAAATATTTTTTAAAAATTTTGAGGTTTTCAATTATTTTTTTAATTTTGATATTTAGTTTTTTTAAGTCGAAAAAATTTGACTCTTCTTAACAAGGCAGCTATTAGAAAGAGGGAAGATAGGAGCGGAATGGAACGATACGAGCATCACCAAATATGCATGCAGAGGCACTCCGCAAGGTGGGGTACTATCACCGCTATTATGGTTCCTTGTAACAAATGAAATTCTTAAGAAACTTGACGGAGGGGCACCTAAACTAGTGGCATATGCAGATGATATAGCTATAGTAGTTACGGGAAAATACCTGGACACCGTCAGTAATGTGATGAACAACACTCTCAAAACGATACACCAATGGGCATCTCGCGCAGGGCTAGGGATAAACGTGGGAAAAACGGACGTACTTTTTGCCAAGAAGTACAAACTCCCGGCGTGGAACCTCCCAAAGCTAAGTAACAACGAACTACTTCTCAAAAATCATGCAAGATACCTCGGAGTAATACTAGACAGTAAATTACTGTGGAAGCGCAATGTTGAGGAAAGGGTGGAAAAGGCCAGTAATGCGTGTTACGCATTTAAAAGAATGCCGGGCGTTACTTGGGGTCTATCACCTTCTCTGAAGCATTGGTACTACACGACAGTAGTTAGACCGATATTGTTGTATGGGGTCTTAGTATGGTGGACGGCGATAAGAAAACTGACATACTTAATGCCACTGGAAAGAATTCAGCGACTCGCTGCTCTGTGCATAACAGGAGCGCTGAAAACCACTCCAACGGCAGCGCTGCAAATGCTACTCACCATGCCATCTATTGACCATATGGCGGAAAGCCTGGCAGCGAAATCCGCGAGCAAGTTAGTGGCTACTGGGGTATTCAGCTGCAGAACCTTCGGACATAGCGCAACAGGAGAGAGGAGTCCAGGTTGCACAGATTACATGACTCCGTACTTTAATTGGGACAGAAGGTTTCGTACTACAATTGAAGAGGAGGGATGGCACAAAGGCATGAAGCCTGGCCATAGAACTTTTCACTTTATACAGATGGCTCTAAACCTTTAGAGGGAGTGGGAGCGGGCATTTACTGCTCAAAACTAGGGATAAGGCAGCCTAACAAGCTGCCAGACCAGAGCAGTATTTTCCAAGTGGAAGTTTTTGCTGTGGGGAAAGCCGCGGAGGTAGCCTAGAGCAAGAAAGAACTCAACAATTAATATATTATATACGTAGACAGTCAAGCAGCAATAAAAGCAATTAGCTCATATTGTATTAAGTCTAAAAATGTTCGACGGAGCAAGGAGACCATAGAAAGGCTAGCCGCAAACAGTAGGCTGCATATGTATCTATTGGGTACCTATTGGCACAAAGGCATTATGGGGAACGAAATAGTAGATAAGATAGCAAAATGAGCTGTTAGACTACCATTTGAACCGTTACAAAAACCGCTTAATACTATATACAATGAAATGGACGACCACATGAAAAGGCGAGTGGAAGCTAGGTGGACTAATCTAACCACATGCAAAACAGCAAAAGTCATGTGCAGAACTAACGACAAAAAACTGACTCAATTCGTACTTACGCTCTCGCGAAAGGACTGCAGAACTATCACAGGTATGCTGACAGGTCATAATCTATTGTCTGTACACGGACAAATGCAGGAAATGCAGAGAGGATGTTGAGGAAACTTTAGAACATCTTCTGTGCGTTTGTCCGGCATTATTAAAAACGCGTTTGAAATGCCTGGGAGCCTCATTGTTGGACGGTTTGGAGGACGTTTCAAAAACGGATCTCCCAGCTCTGCTTCGATTCGCCAAGAGCGCTGACATCTACTACTACTACATCTACTTTCGGTATTTATCTGGTATCGCTAGGGACCAAAAGGCCTATGCGTGGCTTAATGTCAACCAGGCTAACCTAACCTAACATTTATTTGTTTTGTTTTTTTAATTTTCTTTTAAATAAAATACAGTTTTTAAAAAAATTTGTTTTGTTTTTAAATTTGTTTTTACATTTGTAAACAATTTTTGGGACTTTTGTTTTAAAATTTTTTTATTATTTTTTTCGTTAATAGTTGAGTTTATATCTAGTAATCTCTTGAAGTTTCCTAATGGGGTTCCATAAAATTTTCGCTTTATTTGCAAATGCGAACAGTTGGTTCTCTAGAAATTGGCCATATATTCGAATTTATTTCTAATCAGCAAATATCTTAAAATATGTAAAACCCAAGTGTTTTTCATTCCCCTTACATTTTCATATTAAATCTCAAAATTTTTGCACCTTTACAAGTCATTTTTTTTTAATTCTATTATTTATTTCAAATACCGCTAAAAATTATACAAATTTTTTAATATTTTTCACAGATTTTTTTTTTTGTACTCCTAATCAATGAGATTGGTACGCCTGCCTGCATTACTTTATACTCACTTAAGTTCCCTTTTCAAGTTCTCTAATTGACGTAATTTATTTTGCAACTTTTAATTTTTTCAAATTTACTTTTCTATTCTATTTTCATGCGGCCATTGCAACTTTGCAACTTCCGACAGCGTGCGCGTCAACATCAGCATCAGCAGCATTCCAGCATTAATCAGCAGTCATTGCAAAAGTTCGCCACATGCCTGCAACACATTGCCCAATTATTGGAGTGTCCTGTTTGCCTTGAGGTAAGTTGCATGCGTTGCATATCGATGAGTTGTCAGTACTTCGATGGCTGCCGAGGCGGCTGTACAATGAAGCTCGTCCGTCTGCTTGCTTGCTTGCTTGCAGAACAAGACTAACATATCGCAGAGCATTGGGCTCATGCATATTTACACGCAGCCAATGTAGCTAATATGTGTGTGTAGCGTGTGCCTGTAAGTGTGTATATGTGATATATATATATTTGTGTGCTTTACATGCATAGTTAGGCAATGATAACGGCAAAGTGCATGTTTATGTGAAAGTGCATGAGTGTGCGTGTGTGCGTGTGTGTGTGCCAGCCAATTTAGGTTGTTAAGCCGTTCGGCAGCGAAACGTGCTGAAGCGGGGCGCAGTAGTCAAGCAGTCAACTACGAGTAAGTCGTCCGAACAATCGGTCAGGAAGTCGTACAAGTATGCGCATTTATGTTTGTGAATGTTGGCGCGTGTATTTGTGCAGGGTTGCAATTGAAATTGCTAATCACAGCCGCGGCGTATGAGTGTAAACTTTCTATTTACTTTTGCCGCTGCGCACTGCAATTGCCACTGTTTGTTTTTTGCAACAAACTTCAAAAAGAAACCAAAATTCGAAAAGCATAAAAACGTGGAAAAACAATTCTAAGTACACACCTGAAATTCTAGTTATGCGCATAAAAAAAAGAAAGGCAAGAAAAAAAATTAAAAAACAAAAAAATAAGCGGCAAACACTCACATACCTGCCTTGGCAATTCGGCGCACCTGCACTAAGTAAATATGAGCAACTGCAACAAAACTCGTGTGGACTAGTGAGCGAGTGAGTGAGTGAGTGGGTAACTAACAAGCGCATATACCTAAATTAAGTTTGACTTTGCAAAAGTTGCAAACTTTTTGCGTACACTGTTTTCCGCGCAATTGTTTACTTAGCTATGCACTGGCCTGTGCATTTGGATGCTTTCACAACTGGCACAATGCTGCGCAAACACTTGCAGCAAGCACACATACAAACATATGCGTACACAAATACAAAAATTCTAACACGATTTGTCCAATCAATTTGCGAACTGAAATGCGAGGCCACTGCGCTTTCGATTTGTTTGCTTACATCGCTGCTTAATAAACGGCGGAGCTTCATAGAGGTCCAATATTGCTATGAAAGTAAGTTGGAGCACTGGCTTTATTTGAATATATAGCTAGAAAGCCTAAAGTTATTATTCCCAGATATCATTAGGCCTCAGAATTTAGTAAGCCCACTTAGTGAAGTTGATCTCACAAAAGAATTTGACAGTAGAACTCCACAATTATCACAGCGCACGAAAATAACAACTTTTTACTCCAACGGCTTTTATGTTTTTTTTTTTTTGTTTTTTGTGAGGACAGACCAGCAAGCACATCACTCAGACACAATTAAGTCCAGTGTACTGCTCTCGAATTCCCTTTTTAATTTTCTTTCAATCTACTCGACCTCCAAATAAAATCTGAGTAAAACCTGTGGTGCCAAGGAGCCAAGGTGCTCGCCTCCCAACACATCAGTGACAAAGACCTCAAGCCTAATTCGAGTGAAGACCGAGCAGACGCACAGAAAATGGTCCGCCGTCTTATCCTTCTCTTCACAAGCTGGGCATAGTGCACTGTCTGAGATGCCTACCTTTTCCATGTGCTGTGCCCATAGAAAGTGCCCCGGCAGCAGTCTAACTAGCCGCCTACAGTCCCCTCTGCTTAGTGATAGGAGCATCGGAGACGGTCGCTCAGACATCAGTTTAGTCCATCTGCAGCATCTCTCAGCCTGCCAAGCTTAGTTGTGGGTTAGAGCAACCCGTTTGCTAACCATGGCTTTGATGGCTGCAGAAAGGAGTGGTAGGACGGGCTCCGGCCAAGGAGCGGTTGTAAAACCTGGAAGCTTGCAGCCTCTGACCTCCAAACGCTGCATGTTTTCACCAATCGTTGCCCGACAAGATCTCAATTACCGACCTGTGGACAAGTTATATCTAGACACCAATGCGCCTGAAAGTTCTGAAAAGAAAATATGGCTGGTTGGGGTACGTGTTAAGAAGAAATCAAACCGATATTACCCGCAGCGTAATCGACTAGAATCCACATGGCAGCCGTCATAGAGGCAGACTAGCCCTGACCTCGAGGAGAAATCTGATAGCTGACGTATGCAAAACCAACACAACGAGCGAAATTAAGAGGTTGGCGCATGACAGACAGAAAAGGAAGAACCTTGCCATGAGACCAAAAATATATAAATATGTATATATAGAACAAGTTAAAACAGTAAATTTAAAATAATATGCTTCGCACCTTTGTCTTCACTGACGGTTCCAAGATGGAATCCGGAAACAGAGCAGGGGGTTTCTCCAAATGAGCCAATTTATCTATCTCCTTTAAACTGGCGAACACTGCTAGTGTTTTTCAAGCAGAAGTCTTTGCCATCCTGCAGGCATGCAAAATGCTTAGGGAACGCGAGAACGAGAGAGATATTAACATTTTTTCTGATAGTCAAACCGCGATCAAGGCTCTGACGACGCCATGGTGCATAACGAATCTAGTAAACTCCTGTAAGGAGGAGATCAAATCTCTTGGGTGTGTAGGTAACAATTCTCTGATCTGGGTTACAGGAAGTACGAATATAGGGGGAAATGAAATTGCTGATGAGCTTGCCAGGAAGGGGACTGAATTGGCCTCAGAGACCTCCTACCCGGGCATCGGCATCCCGCTGACAGTTGTTACCATTTAACCCTCATTGCAGAAGCTGTGGGGACCTTTCAGAGAAGGAGACTGTTGAGCACTTTCTCTGTAAATGTCCGGGTTTGGCTGCCTTTCTTCGGCAGCCAACCTAAATCCCATTAATCTTCTCAATCATATCAACATCTCTGGCTGAATGTAGAGATCTGCCTGTTGGAGGTCTCATAATGGTATCAAAACTGCGCTTTAGTGTTACTTGAGGAGTGCCAGACCGGCAATTCACCCATTTCACCTTTAACATCTGTCAGGGGGGTGCCGGAGGATAAGAGGGAGTAGAAAAATGTGGAGAGATCACGGCCGCAGAATGTCGAAGGAACGTATAGCAAGCATGGCGATGAATGAAAAACAACTCGGGCGCCCCTGAAGGGACGGCACGCGTGCTGGACATCCACAATTCACTGAACTACAGTAAAAGTTAGCCAAATATATTGTTGTAAATAGAAATTTTCTTAAATACACGAAGAAAAAGAAGTAATATATCTTTTGAAAGAAAACTCTATCCTGCTGTTTAACTTATTTCTTCCTGACAAGTGCTTAGATCGATCTACTCCTTTAATTTGTGGTGCGTGTTTTTAAATTGTCTTAAAAATAGAGTCACCTGGAAATGGGAAATCATTTTTATAAAGATACCAAAATGCATTCGGAGGTGCACCATTGTCGAACTAGAGCGTCTGCATACCACGCACCGGCATAGTCGATTGCTTAGACCTTGGCCACTAAATCAAAAAGGTTAATTATGTATCGTGGAGATGATTTGGTATTTAAATGAAATACAAAAAGTTGCGAAGTGGCATTCAGAAGTCTGAAATCAAGAGCTGAATAAAGTGACTATTGCAGAGGTCAGCGTAAATGGTATTGTGTGCGTTGTTGCTGGGTCTAGCCCAAACGTGAGATCAATTGCATATTCTTGTTCGGGCTAGAAGGAAACAGTCAAACATTGAAACGTGTTGAATGGCAAGATAACTTTTTTCGAATTACTGCAGAAGAAGAATGAAGGAGTTCCTAAGAAGTCGATGAGGTATACACCCGTCTACCAAAAAACCCACGCACTTCTTGTGCTTACAAATTCTTAAATTTATTGTTTTTAATTCTGGTTAAAAAGTTGAACATTTTGATGAAAATTTAATGAATTATTCTGAATTTCGTGCCAAAATTTTTCATAGAATGCTCCACAAACACATGAGAAAATAATTTTTACTGATGATACCGGTTTCAACTATCAGCTTCGCAGAAATAAAGCTCGATCGAGGATAAATACTTCAGCCCATGTAATAGTTCCAACAACAAGAGCAAGAAATGTTTCATTAATTTTGGCCATGAATTTAAATGGTATCATATATTCTCCAGTAATTTCTACCTTAACAGTAAATTCAAATGTTTTTATAACATTTCTTTATGGATTATTTAATAAACTTGCTGAAAGTAACATCGTAGAAGCATGGTTGGTCCTGGACCATGCCAGAATCCATAAAACTCGGGAAGTACGCAAAAAGATTAGTGAGACTAATCATTGAAATTGAAATTTGAAAAGGTCGAGCCAAGGAGCACCAGGAGATTTGGTGGCTCCTAAAACACGAAGGCTAATAAGCCCATTGTATTTCAAGATCTGGAAAGAGGGTAGATAGTCAAGGAGGGAAGGAGAAAAGTATCAGAGAAAGAGATAGGAAAGAACAGAGACAGAGATATAGATAGTTAGTCCTGTGAGAATTTTCCAGATTCTTCGGCAAATCTGTAAATATCCTCCAGTTTTAGAGAAAGAATATTACTCATTCTCATGACATCGGAACCCAAAACGCATAGCCTTGCTCTAGCACAGGCAGTACACTCAAAAGAAAGTGCTATCCGCCTCCTCCAAGTACGACAGGCACATTGGGTCCTCAATGATTCCAATGGTGGTCATATGCTGACCCCATGGGTTGTATTCTGTAATGATACCGACCATCAACCGAACGACTTTCCTTCCAAGTTTTAGTAGAAAGTTCGACAATTTCCTGTTCAGACTTGTCACAAAACACTTTCTACAGTGTTCTAGACCAGACCATCGCTCTTTATGTAAATTGCATACATATTCGCTGATCCAATTCATGATTCCTGCGAAACTGATTCCGATTATTGGTTCTGGCCCTTGGAGGGGAACCGCTGATCCACGGTTGGCCAATTCATCGGCAATTTCGTTTCCTTGAACACCGGAGTGTCCCGGAACCCATATAAGTACAAGCCTGTTTTGTCTTGCGACAGAATTAAGCTTCTTCTTAAATTCTTGAACAATTTTTGAGGTTTGCTTCGCGTTCTCCGGGGCCTTCAGTGCAGCCTGACTGTTACTGAAAACTCCAATCTGTTTCCCGCTCCACCTTCTCTCAATTATCCCTTCGGCTACTTTCAGGATGGCAAAGAGACTGATCGTAAGTTAATTTTTCTATCACCATATTCCCCCATGTTAAATCCTTTAGAAAAGGTATTTTCAAAAATAGAATTGTCTGCACGAAATTTGCTGGCCGATCCACATAATAATCAAAATGTGGTACAGATAATTGAAAAATCTATGACCACTGTTACCTCTACTGATTGCAACAATTATTACGTTGACATGTCAAAAAAAACTACCGCTAGCTATCAACTTTAATTTGAAATTAAAAACCTATATATGCAGAAATTATTTCTTATTATGTAGACGTCATGCATTCTAAATTTGAAAAAAAAAAATCGGATCATAAATATCTTGACCCCAGTGCCATCTAAAATATCCACATGTCGGATATTTCAGACCCGCACAGACTCCTGTGTGAATTCCATGAAATGATTTTGGAGCTATTCAAATGAAAACTATTGTCATGTTCTTCGTAGGGAGATTAGCCAACCAATCCACTATCCGACTAACCGATAGCAGCTAAAATTATATTAGTCTCAGTAGTGCAGTAGTGTTGCGGTTTGTTTGCCGAGTGTGCACGCAAAATTGAATGCTGCTAAATTAAATAGCAATTTAAATTATTTCTATTTCGAATTAGCAACAAGACAGTGGGAGTAAAAGAGATAGGCTAATAAATAAACACTCTGATTTGCAAGTATGTACGTAGTTGTTATGCATGTAGATATGCAGAGTAGTCGAAATTTATGCACTTGCGCCTCTGGCATTGTGCCTGTGGAACCGAAAACTCAATTTCCTTTAAATCATGTTGATTATGAAATTAAACCAATAAATAGTGAGGCAACAAATTCACAGTGTCAATTTTGAATTCTGCATTGTGAATTGTTGAGGTGCCAGAGCAGAAATTTCGAATTGCCGCAAGTGAATGGTGGAGTAGAGGAAAGATAGGCTGTGGGTGAAAGGTGGGTTCATAATATTTTGCAGATGCGTTGGAAGAAATTTTTAATTTTGAATATTAATTTCATATTAGTTTTGAAGATGGGATTTATTTCACAAAAAATGGGATTGTTAACTGTGGCAGTAAGCCAATTGGAGATTTTATTTATGCCGATTTGGCTCTTAGAAGAGGCTTCTGTGGGTTCTGCTGATGTCGTCAGCATTGGCAAAAGTACAGGTTAGAACAACATTTGTGGTTGACAGATCGTGTGTAAAAATTAGATACAGCACTGGACCCAAAATGCTGCTTTGTAAAGCCCCAGCTTTAATTTGTTGGAAAATAGAGAATTAATTTTCGTAATTTACATAGAACAGTCGTGTGCTTATATACGATTTAAGGATCAAATAGGCATTTAACAATCATTTGTTTTTTTTTTATTTTAAAAAGTAAACCTATGTGCTGCCTTTGATCGAAAGCCTGTAATATGTTTAGAAAAACTGCTGAACAATTTTTTTTTGGTCGAGCGTTGTTTTGTATTTTTTCGATGAGTCTAAGGCGCTGCTCAATTGCCGAACGATCTTTCCTAAAGCCGAGCTGATGTTTTGGAATTATTTGTTAGCATTCAATACTAACCATAAAACGTTTAAGGACAACTTTTTCAACAACTTTTGACAGAACTTCTTCTGCCTGATAGGGCGACAAGATTTCACTTCATAGTCTGATTTACCCCGTTTAGGCATCATTTAAATTTTTGCCAATTTCAGTTGAGCTAGGAAGATATTTCTGGTTAAGCAGGCATTGAGCAAATGAGTAATGAAATTATGAGATTTAGAAGGTGGTTTTTTGAGAATTTTAGCCATGTTGCGATCATACCCTGGTGGCTTGTGATCTTTAAGTTTTTTAATGGTGCTAACTATGTCACTATTGATGGACTTCTTCACTGGCAGATCGATTTGTTGGGGTTCATTTAGAAAGGCAATAACGGCGATGTCAAAATAAAGACCAGCTGCAGTATTGAGTGGAGTAAAAATATCTTTTAGGTGTACAGTAAAAATTTTTGATTTTCCACCTGTTTTCCTATTAATGGTAGCGCGACGTGTTTTTGACTTCATATTCATTTTTTATAAATTAATTATTTATAATAATATATAATATTATTTTTAGATTTTTTTTTTTTTAATTCAACAAATATCATCATCAAAATTAATTTTTTTTGCCAGAATTTTCAGAAAAAGAAAGTTTCACATTTTTTTAGATTCAACAAACTTTCATCAAAATTTAATTTTTTGTTAGAATTTTCAGAAAAAAATTAATTTTCCTTTTTTTTAATTCAACTATCTTTCTTCACAATTTACTTTTTTTTAGTGTCAAAATTAAAAAAAAAAGAATTAAAGTATCACATTTTTTTTATATTCAACAAACTTTCATCAAAAATTCAATTTTTTTCAAAATTTTCAGAAAAATATTAAAGTTTCACATTTTCTTCAATTCAACCAAGTTTCATCACAATTTAATTTTTTTTAGTGTTAGAATTTTCTCAAAAGTTTCATTAAAGTTTAATTTTTTTTGTCAGAATTTTCAGAAAAAACCAAGTTTTAAATTTTTTTAAGATTCAACAAACTTAATCAAAATTTAAATTTTTTTGTTAGAATTTTCAGAAAAAAAATAATTTCACCTTTTTTTAATTCATCAAACTTTCATCACAATTTATTTCTTTTTAGTGTCAAAATTAAAAAAAAAAAAATTAAAGTTTCACATTTTTTTTATATTCAACAAACTTTCATCAAAAATTAAATTTGTTCTCAGAATTTTCAGAAAAATATTAAAGTTTCACATTTTTTCAATTCAACTAAGTTTCATCACAATTTAATTTTTTTTAGTGTTAGAATTTTCTCAAAAGTTTCATTAAAGTTTCACATTTTTTTAAATTTAACAAATTTTCATCAAAATTTTATTTTTTTAGTGTCAGAATTTTCAGAAAAAAAGTAAAGTTTCACATTGTTTTTAATTCAACAAATTTAATGACAGTTTAAATAATTTTTTTTTTAATTTAGTTCATACAACAACAAAAACTTAAATTTTCACTTTTTTTAATTCAAAAAAATTTCATCAAAGCTAAATTTTTAATTGTCGGAATTTTCAAACAAAAAAATTTTTTGCCACTTTTATAAAGTTTTTATTTTTTTATGTTTTTATACTGATATAGTTCATACAACAACAAAAACTTAAAATTTGACATATTTCCAATTTTTGATCAACATTTTATTTCTTTTGTTAGAATTCTGAGAAAAAGTTTAAACCCAGTTAAATTTTTTTTTTTACAAAATAAAGTTCCTACAACCACAAAAACTTTAACTTTCACTTTTTTTTATTTCAAAAAAATCTCATCAAAATTTAATTTTTATTCCTCAGAATTTAAAAAAAAAAATTTTTGTGCCATTTTTATAAAGTTTAATTTTTCTTTTTTTTTTCATACAAATATAGTTCATGCAACAACAAAAACTTTAAATTTCACATTTTTTCAAATTTTCATCTAAATTTAATTTCTTTTGTTAGAATTTTCTGAAAAAATTTAATGGCAGTTTAAATATTTTTTTTTTATTTTTTAATAAAATAAAGTTCATACAACAACAACAACTTAAACTTTAACTTTTTTTAATTCAAAAAAATTTCATGAAAATTTAATTTTTGTTTGTCATAATTTTTAAAAGAAAAAAAAAATTTGTGGAATTTTTTTTTGTATACAACAACAATAACCTAAAGTTTCAATTTTTTTTAAATACAACAAATTTTGATCAAAATTATATTTCTTTTTTCAGAATTTTAGAACAAATTTTGGGCAGTTTAAATTAGCTTGAAATTCGCCTGGATTTTCACTATGGTTTTTTTTTCTTTTATTAACAGTATAATGCATTTTCTTCCACATAATAAATGCTCGACATTTTTTGTCTGGAGAAAATGTACTTTAGAACACTTGCTTTGCCACTCCACTTCTCTCTGTAAGACTCGACAATTGTGCCTAGGATCAACATATTTTTCATCTTTGCTGACAAAAGGCTGAACGGCCTGGTGAAACTCGGTAAGACGTGCATTAAGAATTATATAAAATGACCCTAAGCAGTTGGACCCTAAGGGTCTAAGTGAGATCTTTTTACAGATCAGTCAGCACTACCCAGCCTTAACCGGCTGGCTTCTCTTTTTATTACTAAATTTGACCTTATTTTTAATAAAAGTCCAAAAAGTATGCTTAAAGTGCACATTCGTCGACTAAAATGTTCTACAAAAATATTTGGCAAAGAATTTCGTTAGGGGTTAATAAAGCCAAAAAACCTGCGCTAATTTGTATATGACAAAAATACTGGTTTATATAGAAATGTAATTTTTGTACAAATTAACTTAGACTTAAATATACTTTAGCTATAGAAATCTGCAAAATAATCTGCTCCGCTCGCTGTTGGGATATTTGAAAGTGGCCATAAAATGTATCTCCTCTTTAAACTTAATTACCTACATATTTGAATAGATTTCTGTGTGCGCTCGCACAAAATATGAATGAATACATTTGCGTTTGAAACTTTACTTCTCACCCTTTAACCTGTACAGTCGGCATAAGCAGCACTTTGCATTGGCTGGCTTCGAGCTTTTTTGGCAGAGGCGTTCAACTGTAGTGTTTTGAAATCATTGCATATTTGTAGGCGCATATTTGCATTTCTTATGAAATTTTCCCCTAGTATCAGTTTATTTCGTTAAATACGGCATGCATAATAAATTCTACAGTGAAGCAGCTGCATACGCATGCGATAACATCTTCAATAATACCAACTGCTTTTTACCAGAATTAACACTTAGGGAAATAATTTAAATCCTTTGCTCATGACTTGTGTATATTTGTTACCTGCAGGCAAGAAACCATTAATATGAGCAAGCCATGTGTGCGCAAATGTGTGTGAGTGTGCCAAGAGTCTGCATATGCAGAGTAAATTGTACTGGCAAACATGGAAAATTAAATTTATTACTTTAGTTGTTTGGTATTTTCATTCCAATTGAAGTCCTGCAGTTCCTTTCTGTGCTGTTTGTAGCTTGCAAAAATGCACTGTAAGAAACTATGAAATGAGTATAACCATAAAACAAAATAAAAGAAATTAAAAAAAAAAAACAAATATAAACAAAAATAAAAAAATGTTAGACAAGAAAATTTGAGAAGTAAATATTCTCCATGAAAAATCGTCTAAGCCAATATAACAAATCCAATGCGAAAATAATAATAAAAAAACAAATCGTTCATTTATCGTAATGGAGACTCTAAACGAAGCGGTTCCAAGTCAAGGGATCCAAGTGTTTTGGACTTTGTCGTAAATTTTTCTGAAAATTGGTTTATTTGTAGGCTTGAGCAGAATAAGAAGTGAACCGAAACAATTTTGAAAAAAAAACTGATAACTACGAGATTTACTCAATGTTAAGGAATTTTGTATAGGTTTTAAAGTAAAAATCTTTTTAACATTTATATTAAAAACATGTTTTTAGGATAAAATGTAATTGTAATGTAATTTTTTTTTGAAAATAATAAAATTTTGTTGTTGAAAGATTTCAGAAAATATTTTTTTTTAATTTTAAAAATAAACGTAATGAGGATCATAATTCTTTTTTTTGTTGATACTTACAAAAACAGATTTTGTTCTGGAAAAAAATACGTTTAAAAAAAATTTTTTGTTCAGAAAAAAATACTTAAGAAAAAAAAATTATTAAAAGCATCCAAAATTTTTTTTAAATTGTTCTTCAAATTTTTCGGAAAAAAAAATTTTTTGTCGTTTAAGAAAAACAATCCTCTTCATAAAAAATGCGTTCAAAAATTTGTTTCTTGTTCAGGAAAAAATACTTTTTAGAAACTAGTGTAATGAAAGCCTTAATACTTTTTTCGTTGATAGTTACAAAAAAAAATTTTTTTTCAGGAAAAATACGTTTAAAAAAATTTTTTTTGTTCAGGAAACAATACTTAATAAAAAAAATGTATTAAAAACTTCTAAAATTTTTTTAAAGTCTTTTGCAAATTTTTGCAAACAAATATTGTTTGTGATTTAGGAAAAAGAATCCTCTTGAAAGAAAAATTTTCTGGTAAGGAAAAAATATATCAAAAAAAATTTTTTTGTTCAAAAAAAAATGATAAAAAAAAATTTATTTTTCAAACTGCATTTGAAATTAAAAAAAAAAAATATTTTTTGTAATTCAGAAAAAAAATCCTCCTTGTCAAAAAAAAGTTAAAAAAGTTTTTTTAAAAGTATTTCTTCAGAAATTTAGAAACAAACATTTTTTAAACTATTTTTTAGAAATTTTTTTAGTTTTCTGAAAATTATTGGAAACAAATATTTTTTGCCATTTAGTAAAAGCAATCCTCTTCAAAGAAAAATTTTCCGTTAATTTTTTTTGTTCAGGAAAAAATAATTAAGAAACATATTTTTTCCAAAAACATCTAAAATTAAAAAAAAAAATATTTTTTGTCATTTTGGAAAAACAACCCTCTTCATAAAAAATGCGTTAAAAAAAGTTTTTTTAAAGTATTTCTTTAGAAATTTAGAAGCAAAATTTTTAAAAGTATTTTTAGAAATTGTTTTTGTAATTTTTTTGAAAATTTTTCGAAACAAATATTTTTTGTCATTTAGGGAACAGAGAATTGCTCTTCATAAAAATTTTTTTTTGTTCAGAAAAAAATACTTTTTAAAAGTACTCTCTTTTAGGAATTTCTTTTTTAATTTTTTTGAAAATTGTACAAACTATAATAATATTTTTTGTCATTTAGGAAAAGCAATCCTATTGAAAGACAAATTTTTTGTTAAGGAAAAACTATGTTTAGAAACATTTTTTTGTTCAGAAAAAAAAAAATTAAAAAAAAATATTTTTTCTAAAAAAATCTAAAATTTTTGAAAAAGAAATATTTTTTGTTAGTAGGAAAAACAATCCTTTTTATAAAAAATGCGTTCAAAAAATTTTGTTTCGTTCTGGTAAAAGTATTTTTAAAAGTACTTTTTTATGTTCCGGTTAAAATAATTAAAAAAAAATTTTTCTAAAAACATCTAAAATTTAAAAAAAAAATATATATTTTTTGTCGTTTAGAAAAAACAATTCTCTACATAAAAAATACATTAAAACAAGGTTTTTAAAAGTATTTCTTTATTTTTTTTTATTTTTTTTGAAAGTTTTTGCAAACTCTGTTTTTTTGTCACTATAAAAAATACGCTAAAAAGTTTTTTTTTAAAGTATTTCTTTAGAAATTTAGAAAACCAAATTTTTGTAAAGTGTTTCTTTTGAAATTTTTTTTGATTTTTTTCGAAAATTTGTGCAAAAAAATATTTTCAGTCATTTAGGAAGAACAATCCTGTTGAAAGAAAAATTTTCTGTTAAGGTAAAAATATGTTTAAAAAATTTTTTTTGTTCAGGAAAAAATAATATAAAAATTTTTTTTAATTAAAATCATTTAAAATCTTCACAAAAAATACGTTAAAAAATTTGTTTTGAAATATTTCTTTAGAATTTTTTTTTTTTTAATTTTTTTTTTTAATTTTTGCAAACAAATATTTTTGTCAGTTGGAAAAAAAACCATCCTCTTGAGATTTGTTCATTAATGCCTGAGGCTAAGCTTAGTAATCCCTGCAAGCTGTATAATGGGATTTCTATCAAATTTCGAGTTATATTAAAAACGTACAGCGAACCGTTAAAAGTCAATGCAAAATAATACTCCAGAGAAGCCCTAAGCTATATGTACCTATATACCGGCTTGAAACTGTAGGTCCTTCAGAGGTGGAGGCCTTTTGTACAGAAACACCCAACATGCGCATACACCCTGCGCCAATTGTATATGGGGACCTACAGTTTCAAGCCGACTCCGAACGCCAGATATTTTTTATGAGGAGCTTTTTCATGGGTTATCGCGATATGATAACCACTTTTGTGATGCCAATTATTCGTCAAAAACGTATGAGGCAGTTCTGGTTTCAACAAGACGGCGCTCCACCACACACAGCTCGCACCACAATCGATTTTTTTAAGAAATTGTTTCCTCGTCGAGGGGCAACCGGTATTAGAAAATGTTTTTCAAAACCACGCATAACCCATACGGCTAAAACGTAACAAATGTATTCGTGTATTTGCGAATGGATTGAAGCATTGCTACGTGAATCGATAATTTGTATAAATCCTATAACCTGTGAAACTCTCATAGCATACTAAGCATAGTCTGAGGAAATTAAAAAAAAAAATATATAAAGTTTTCTAAAAAAAATGTATTATAATAAATGTAAAAAAAAGTATAAAAATTTTAAAAAGAATCGAAAATATTCGAAAAAATTCCATACCAAAATTTTTAACATTGAGGGATTCATTTCCATTTACGCCGTCGCATTTCTAGATGACCGGTTTTCTGCTTTATTAATGCCCAGAGGTTATTGTTAGTCATGGTATCAAGCCAGAAAACGCGCACAATTTTGCGAAGGCTGCGAGTAATTCGAACTTTAATATGGAAAAAATAAAAAAATAATAATTTTTTTGTAAACTTCTTTTCATTTATAATTAAACCTGGTTTTTGGAAAAAATGAGGCTGCACATAGAGAAAATAATGAAGAAATAATAAACATTGTGAATGATCAAAAAATTATTAAAATGGAAGTAGCCAAGTCGCAAAATGTCTATGTTTCGCTACAATGGTGCAAAATTAACCATCCAATTCGGTTTTTAATAACTTTTTTAGTAAATAATAATTTTTGGTAAATAACAATAAACAAATTTTGAGTGATGGAAATCTTTATTTCGACTTTGGCACGCTCCATTGCCTGTCTCTTTGGTTAGAGCAGCTGTCTAATTCACTAGTGTCAAATTTCATTAAAAAAATATTTTTCCATAGGGGGATTCATTTTGCGCCACCTTGTAAATAAATGCATCACGCAATATAATAATTGCGTATATGTTTGAGAGCAAAGCTTCAAAAAGATATGCCAACCAACTTTTTTTTTCAGCAAGTACACATGTTTTTTTCTATGTACTCGAGCTTATAGGATATTAATCATTGGTAGGTGGAAATAGTTGCAATGCTATAATGCGTCTTATTGGCTAAACCCCTTTTTGCATTATTAAATGCAATCCAAATAATAATTACGAACACAATGGCAGCGAATATTTAGAACTTAAATAATGTTAAATGCAGTAAACTAAGAATTGCACGGACACTAATGTATACATACATACATACGTATGAAGATGACTCTGAATAGTGCATAGAAATGCCTCCATTTAACATTGAGTGCAATTTGAAATTCGAGTTAATTATTAGGAGTTCGGAATTATTATCGAGAAAAAGGACCAGTACAGGCACCATAAATTGCCCAGAAGTGCTACTTTAGACTAAGTAGGCAATTGATTTGTACAGTCCTCTCCCCATGAACAAAACTAATACTTTATATAGCTCTCATCATGCCCGTCCTATCCTATGGCGCAGAAGCTTGGACGATGGCAACATCCGATGAGGCCTCACTTGGATTGTTCGAGAGAAAGATTCTGCAGAAGATTCTTGGACATTTGCACGTTGGCGATGGGGAGTATGGCAGGCGATGGAACGATGAGCTGTATGAGCTGTAAGTTAGCTGGGTTTTCTTTAGTCCTCCACTCCATTGTTAACAAGCAAAATTTGTCACGAAACTGAGTATAATTTATGAGAAGATAATGCGTAACGGTACTTTTTCTGCGAATTTGTTTTCGTCATATGAATTGTGATATGGCAAGACTAAGTACATACATATGTATATAATTGCGCATGGGTGTTTGGCCGAGCTCCTCCTCCTATTTGTGGTGTGCGTCTTGATGTTGTTCCACATATGGAGGGACCTACAGATTCAAGCCGACTCCGAACTCCGCAGATTTTTTTTATGAGGAGCTTTTCGATGGCAGGACACACGGAGGTTTGCCACTGTTTGCCGAGGGGTAACCTCTCATAGAGAAAACTTTAGCTATCATTTAGTGTTTCATGCACAGATTTTCGAACCTACCTACTTCCGAATGACAGTCACGCATCAACCCATTCGGCTATGGTGGTCACCATTTTCGTATTCTTACTACATATTTTGTTCTTTGACAATGTTCTATTCTGGAAAATAGTTTTCGGACAAATTTTTTTTTCTTCAGAACACAAAGCCTATTTGTGATAAAAATTTCCTTTATGTACATGAATAAATTATTGCAATTATTATCTTTCTGATATTTTATTATATGATATCTTTGAATAAATTAAATTAAGCAGTTGATTTTAAATCTATTTTATCTAAATACTTACAAAAAAGAAGTGTAAATAAAAACTGTTTACGAATTGGGGTGAAACTTATCCCTTTGCGGGTATGTATTTGATCCTTCTATTCCTATATGGAACATAGGAACTCAACAAATTGTTTCCACTGGTCTCGATTTTGCGGCAGTAATTTAATTTCGTTCCATGTTTTATTCGTCTTCTCCATCTTCATCTCTATCATCCGTCGCCATGTGTTTGACGGTCTTCCTCTGCGGCGGCTGCCCTGCGGGCTCCACTCAACTGCATTTCTGGTGATGTCATTGTTTGATCTGCGTGAGGAGTGGCCAAGTCGGTTTCCCTTACGTTTAGTAATTTAGTAATTTCAATCGTTTTGGCTTTGTGGCTTGCCAGAGCACGGTTTTTGGAATTGTATTTGGCCAGAATACGTGCATAGTTTTGCCCAAACAGCGGCTTACAAAGCTTTGAAAAGCTTGCGCATCTTTTTGCAACAAGTTCCACGTATCGTAGGCGTAAAGGAGAAACCACAAATATCTGTAGTTTGGTATTTCTACTTAGCTGTTGCGAGCGCCGTATGGATTTAAACTTACTGAATGCGACCTGTTCTTTTTTTTATTCATTCTTTAATATCTGCACTGGATCCTACATTCGCCACGAAAGCATTGCCAAGGTAAGTGAAGGAGTTTACTTCCTCGTTCGGATATCCGTTTACGGAGAGGTTGTCAGTGTTTTGCGCCATAATTTTCATAGCTTTGGTTTTTGCGATATTTATTTTCAAACCCGCTTTACTTGCATATTGAGTGACTGCGACCAGAATCGCTTGCATGTCAGTATGATTATGCGCCAGTAAACAGATATCGTCTAAGATAAGTCTTCTTGACGATATGTTAAAGCCCAAATTCTTCTTCTTCTTCTTAATTGGCGTGATAACCGCTTACGCGATTTTGACTGAGTTTAACAAAGCGCGCCAGTCGTTTCTTTCTCGTGTTAGCACGGATATAAAATTGGACACACCATTATAAAATTGGGCACACCAAATGACGCCAAGTCATTCTCCACCTAATCTTTCCAACGCAGAGGAGGCCTTCCTCTTCCTCTGCTACCACCAACTGGTAGGCACCGAATACTTTTCAAGCCGGAGCGTTTGTATCCATTCGGACGACATGACTCAGCCAACGTAGCTGCTGGATCTTTATTCGGGCGCTATGTCTATGTCGTCGTAAAGCTCATACAGGTCATCTTTCCATCGCCTGCGATATTCGTCGTTGCTAACGTGCAAAGGTCCAAAAATCTTACGCAGAAACATTCTCTCGAACACTCCGAGCGTCGCTTCATCCGATGTTTTCATCGTCCACGCTTCTGCGCCATACGTTAGAATAGTCATAATGAAAGTCTTGTAGAGTCTTAGTTTTGTTCGTCGAGAGAGGACTTTACTACTCAGTTGCCTACTTAGTCTAAAGTAGCACTTGTTGGCAAGAGAGATTCTACGTTGTATTTAAAGGCTGACTTTGTTATCGGTGTTAATGCTGGTTCCTAAGTATACGAAGTCTTTTATAACCTCGAAATCGTAACTGTCAACAGTGGCGTGGGTGCCGATACGCGAGTGCGCCGACTGTTCGTTTGAGGACAGGAGGTACTTCGTTTTGTCCTCGTTCACCACCAGACCCATTCATTTTGCCTCTTTATCCAGTTTGGAGAAAGCAGAACTAACAGCGCGGTTGTTAAGGCCGCTGACGTCAATATCATCAGACGGGTTATCGCTATTCTCACCTCGTCATGGTCGGGTAACGGAACGACAATTCCGTCGTCAACGATTGGGGTATCTGGATCTTCACATTCTCTGTGACATGCGCAGCTGTCACGATTTAGTAGGTTGCAGAAGTGTTCCCTCCATAATTTAAGAATGCTCTGGATGTCGGTCACCAGATCGCCGTCTTTGTTCTTACAGGAAAACGGCCCGGTCTTGAAACCTTCTGTAAGCCGTCGAACTTTCTGGTAGAATTTTCGGGCGTTGTTCCTATTGGCTAGCATCTCAAGCTCCTCGCACTCACGTATTTCGGCCTCTCGTTTCTTCTGTCGGATAATACGTCTCTCTTCCTTTCTTAGCTCTCTGTAGCGATCCCACAAGGCTCGCGTTGCGCCCGATCGCAGCGTGTCTCTATAGGCAGCATCTTTTCTTTCGGCGGCAGCATGACATTCCTCGTAGTACCAACGTTAAATCCCGAATACCTCCTTTCACTTGGAGAGCCGACGTTAGTATCACATAGGGAGCGATGTTAAATAGTAGGGGTATCCTCCGCATCCCTGGTGTACGCCTTTTTCTGTTTGGATTCGATCACTGACCATCCGCTCGTTAATACCTTTGTAGCTGGCGTCTACGTAGAGTGCCTTTACTAACTTTATTAGTTTTGATGGCACGTCTTTGCATCTCATCGCTTCCCAAATTGCACTGCGTTTTACGCGATCAAATGCTTTTTCTGAATCAATAAAGATAGAGTTGGGATCGCCATTCATTTGATTGCTATGCTATTTTTATGATCCACGCATGATTTTTGCCGTCTAAAACCTGCCTGTTCTTTCCTTATACTCACGTAGCTACACTTATGTTTATGTGATTACTTTGTCCGCTATGTTTGGAAGGGTGATATCTCTTCAGTTGCTGCATTTCGGCAGATCACCTTTTTCGGAAATGTTAAAGATCAGACCTTCTTTAACCTCGTCCTGCAACGTCTCGTTTTGCCAAAACTCTTTTACTAGTGGCTTCAAAATTTTTACCTTCACAGCATTTATAAAAGACACTTTACACATGTATATATATTTTTATTTCTTTCTAAGTTGATTTAGACGGATTTTGCTGTTAGCCTCAGATACAATTCCGAACAATGCATTCACTTCTTACTTGGCCCAATTAAGGCAATGACATGACTACTGCTGTAGTTGCTGCAAGTATAATTATTATTATTGCAAATTAATATTTCATTGCCGCTTCTCACACATACATACATACATATGCACGTACATGAATGCATCTATTTACTTGTGTTCATATACGTACTTATATGCATATGCACATCTGCCTCGGAGGAAAACTGCAGATTCTAGATACACGAGTACAGGCGGACATATAAACAAAGAAACAATATTTTGGCCCGTAGATGCGCTGCACGCAGGCTAAATTTTGTATTAAATTGTCTTTTCAGAAACGAGAAAATCCATTAATTTAGTTATTATATTCATTTTGTTCACATGCACACACACACATACATATATACATATACATGCTTAGGAATGTGAATAAAAGTGACACACAAATTTGGTAAACAGGCTCATGGCAATGAAGATACAGGCTGCGAAAAATAATAGCATTTCATTACTTTGATCAGTTTTCACTACTTTTAACTTCTGTTTTTGAATGTTCAGTAATTTTGTAGAGAAGCAGATTTTATTTGCTAAAACATTAACCTAATGAAAATAAATTTAAAAATTTATGCAAAAATTAAAAAGCTGCCACAATCTTTCCATTGCACTTCCACGTTTTTTAATTGGAATTTATACACAATTTTTGTATGCAGTTTAATAGTTAAAGTCCTATCTACCTCTGGATCTCGTCCCTGTTTGGTGGTAGGGAAATAAATGCTGTGGCAGGAGGGGCTAGAATCACTAGGTTCGTACATAGAGGTACACCGCAGGGCGGCGTCCTCTCCCCTCTCCTTTGGCTAGTAGCTATTGAGGAAGCTTTAACTCGCTTAAGCAGGGGAGGGGTGAAGGTGGTAGCAAATGCCGATGACTTGGGCCTAATGGTCTCAGGACCCTTCCCATCAGTAATGGCTGAAATTTTGGAAGGTTCGCTGGCTACACTCAGTAGATGGGTTGCCAGTTGCGGTCTCAGAGTCAGCTCTGACAGAACGGAGTTGATGCTATTTACGAGAAAATACCTTTTCAGCTCCAAGACTTAACAACCAGTGTCTTACACTCGCATCGGAAGTCAGGTATCTTGGTGTAATACTTGACCCCAAGCTCCACTGGAAGCTGCACATAGAAAATCGAGTTAAGAAGGCCAGTATAACCTTCTACGCCTGTAAATCTGTGCTCGCCAAAAAATGGGATCTCAAGCCACGTGTCGTACTTTGGATGTACAACTTAGTGGTTCTGCCAATTTTGACATATGGTTGCCTAGTTTGATGGGTAGCTCTTCAGAAGGGCTACAACACCACTAAACTAGAGAGAGTGCAGAGAACTGCATGTGTGGCCATCACTGGTGCTTGTACAACATATCCCACTGCTGCGCTCAACGTTATTCTGCACTTATTTCCTTCCCGTGGATCTTCAAGTTTAATCCATTGCTGCTTAGAGCGCTATTAGGTTGAAGGAGATTGGCCTTTGGATACAATTCCCTGTAGGTTATAGTAACATCTTGAAGCAGATCTCCCCTTCCTTCTCTGTACTTCGCACTGACCTCTCCATACGCAAACTGGGTTTTGAGGGCTGTGCTAGGGCTATATTTCCGAGCAGGCAAGATTGGAAATAGGGGAGGAGAGTCGACACGGATATAGGTACCTCTGTTTTCACTGACGGATCTAAGATGGAATCTTGAGTTTGAGCGGGGGTTTTCCGAAATCAGCCAGCATTTCGGTCTCTTTTAAATTGCTGGAAACGAGCAGCGTTTTTCAAGCAGAGGTCTTTGCCATCCTGCAAGCATGCTAAATGCTTCGGGATCGCTGTTGTGAGGGAGACATTAATATTTTTTCCGATAATCAAGCTGTGATCAAGGCCCTGTCGTCACCGTATTGCAGCTCTCTTCTGGTGAACTCCTGTAAGGAGGAACTCAAACGTCTCGATCGAGCAGGAAACATCTCCCTTATCTGGGTTCCTGGGCACAAGAATATAGAGGAAAATGAAATTGCCGATGAGCTTGCCAGGAAAGGGTCGACAGCAACGGTTTCAGCCGTCCCCTGCTCAGACATCGGTGTCCTTTTGACCGTTGTTAAAGGGAAACTACACAATTTCTTTCCAAGAAAAGCGCAAGACAGATGGAGGTCTGTCTCATCGTGTGCTATTTCGAAAACACTATGGCCCCAATACGATAGAAAAAGAACGCTTAAGGTAATGGGAATCCCCCGTCATTCAATTTTCAAACTCATTGCGGTGTTCACTGGTCACTGGGTGATCGGTACTCATGCGAAGAAGCTTGGAATTCCGTACAACCCCTATTGCAGAAGCTGTGGGGATCCTGCAGAGAAAGAGACTGTTGAACACTTTCTCTGCAAATGTCCGGCTCTGGCGGCTAGGCGCTTGAGATTCCTTAGCGTGCCCCTTGGGGATGACTTGAAGAAATTCTCCAGCCTAGATCCCTTTTCTCTCCTCCGCTACATCAACAGCACTGGATGGCTGTAGACTAGGGCGAGTCGATTTAAAAATCGCTCATTGCTCTGTGAAAATCGTATTCTAGGGATCAAAATAAGAAACTTTGCTGATGTCCCCCAATTTGGGTCGAACGAAAAGTCCCACTTTGACTCAGAGTGCTCCAATCGAGTCCAAATGTATGACCGACCCCCACTAACTTTGGACGGCCGATCCACCCATGCCAGTGGCACACCCCTGGAACTCCCCTGGGGGGTTCCCCATACAATCATTTCAAAATATCACCATTTTTGGCCTTTACATGAGAAAAGAAACTAAAAAGTTCGACCCAAATTGGGGGACATCAGAATTCGTTTTAGAGGTATGGTTCCTTCGGCAAAGTTTCTTATTTTGATCCCTAGAATATGATTTTCACAGAGCAATGGGCGATTTTTTTTGCCTCCGCACAAAAGACACTAAAAGTTCGGCTCAAATTGGGGGACATCAGAATTCGTTTTAGAGGTATGGTTCCTTCGCCAAAGTTTCTTATTTTGAACCCTAGAATTTTCACAGAGCAATGGGCGATTTTTTTTGCCTCCCCACAAATCGACCCGGCCTACTGTAGACGGTTTTTTCTTTTAATCTTTTCACAGGTGGTGGTCCACATTATGGTATCAAAACGGCACTCTTGCCATCTTACCTACCTAGCTACCTTATAGTTAATTAAATTTTAGTCTAAGGAAGTGTAAGTTTCAAGTAACTAGAAAATCTCGTTGATTTTTTATAATTTTTTTTTCGTGACGATGTTGCGCTTTTTCTTCATATAACAAAGGCGCAACTCATTCAAGAAAAAAATGATAAAAAATCAACAAAATTTTTTAGCGAATTCTAACCTGCTTTTCAGTTACCAAAATTCATTAAGCTGTAAAATTGCATACCACAATTTTTTCTAAAAATTCGAATTAAAAATAAATTTCTGAAATTTTTAGAATTTGTCTATGCAGTTTAAAACCTGCATTTGCATGGTTTTTGTCAGGCAATGAGTTATACTTTTATACAAAAATACTGAGTATTCCAAAAGAAATCAGGAAAATTAATGAAAACTATTAAAAATATCAACGTCTCATCATTTTGTCGCGCGTTGTATGCGCCTGCATCTGTTTTGTGGTGCAAAGGTCACTGGAGGCTAGCCGTAATATATGACTACTTATACATGCAAATAATCAGTATATTCGTGTACATGGGAGACGTTTGTGTTAGTGCGTGTCTTATGCGTATTTTCTATTCCTATGCATTTATGTACACTGGCATTTAAATGTATTTACTTTGTACACAACTTAGAGTTTTGTGCTTGTTTGCTCACTGCTGAAGTATAATATTTGCTCGCACACGCACGCTCCCATACAAACGCACACACACACATACAATTAAATAAATATTTATAAATACAATATTCGCTTTCTATGCAGAAATATGCAAATAAGTATTGTGTTTATCTCTGTGCAGTTTATATCTGAAAAATAAAAAAATGCAATATCTCTGTGTATGTATTTGTGTATAGAGATTTGAATATAACAACAATAAAATGTATTTATAGGTAAATATTTCATATTTCTTCGCCTGCAAGCAGCAGGAATTAACATTTTTATCGTTTGATTCGATATTTGTGGTTGATTTATGGTGTCACTTTTGGTTCGCTTGACTTTACCTAAGTATAACTTGATCAAAAAGTTCCCGGAATATACACTAGTCAGAAAAAGTTTGCGTACACAGTCGGCTATGTATCAGGTCAGTCCGTAAGTTCGTGCGTATTTTACCCATAACTTCATTTTTGCACAATTTTTGCATACAAAAGATTGTTCGCGGAATATAACGGAACTATTTATATTTTCTTTGGTATATTGTGCATTCATCAAGTGATTTTAATCGAACGCGTATAAGAGGCATATTTTGTATTTTTTTTTTAAGTCTTAAAAATGCAACAACTGCTCCTGCAGAAATAAACACTGTTCACAGAGAGGATACCGTGAGTGTAAGGACTGCGCAAAAGTGGTTTTCAAAATTCCGAAGTGGAGGATGCCCCGCGCGCTGGTCGTCCTGAAGTCTTTAACTCCGACGCCTTGCTCGAACTTGTGGAAGCTGAGCCAAATTTGACCGTCGATATGATAGCTCAGAGGTTAAATTCATCGCATGGAACAGTTCACAGACACCTGGTTCAGTTGGGAAAGGTTTCAAAGGTGGCAAAATGGGTTCCGCATAGACTTTCCGTAACCAACCTTCAGCAGAGAGTGAATGTATGTTCTCAGCTGCGGCAACGGCTTGAAAATGAAAATGAAAGTTTTTTGAACCGTATCGTTACTGGTGATGAAAAATCGGTCCTTTACAATAATCCTGTTCGCAAACGCCAATGGTTAGATAAAGATGAAACTCCAGAACCGACCCCTAGATATGGCCTTCACCCCAAGAAGATTCTCCTGTCTATTTGGTGGGATATGGCCGTAATTGTTTCTTATGAACTTATGGAACCAAACAGACGATAACTACTGATTATTATTCCCATCAGCTATCAAACCTGAATGAGGCACTTAAAAAAAATCGACCGTCTTTAGTGAATAGGCTATGTTCCACCACGACAACGCAAGACCTCATACCGCAAGGCAAACATTAGGCAAGCTGAACGAGCTCGGATGCTCGGAGCTAACGCCGCATCCACCATACTCTTCGGATATTGCACCTTGTGATTATCACCTTTTCCGTGGACTTTAGCCCCATATGAGCAACAAGAAATACTCCTCAAAGGAAGCTATAAAAAGGGATATCGAAGCGTATTTTGGCTTCAAGGACAAACAATTTTTTGAGCAGGGAATTAAAAATTTGCCTAAACGTTGAATAGGAATTGTAAATAATGAAGGTAAATATATTATTGATTAATAAATATTAAATTTTATTAATTTTAAAACCACCTTTAATATAGATAGCCACCTTTAAATAGTTTAATGCCCACTCTCCCTGTACTCGAACTTTTTCTGACTAGTGTATTCAGAAAATTCGAAATAAAAGTTTAAGCCTTAGAAGTTAGAATATCACCTCCTCATAAAATGCAATGCATTTATGCCAGCGTCTGATACGGCTCGCGAAACATTTCTGGTACTCAATTTTCGGTATAGCCATCAGAGGCGTCTTCCATTTTTCCGATTTTCTCTTCAATTACTTTCTTTGGGCTGTTAAAACGCATTCTCCGAACCTCGTTGTGATTTTTTGACTCGATCAAATGAAAGCTTTCCATCGCTCAACCGGTCATATTTTGGAAATGCGCTTCAAGAAAATTAGACTCGACAGATGCAAGCAGCTTCTTCGGTGGCGAGCAGTCAACGGCCATGGAAATATACTTTTCACAGATGAGAAGATTTTCATTGTGAAGAAACTTTTAATACGCAAAACGATAAAATCTATGCTGAACTTCTAAAGATGCAAAAAATGTTGTTCCAAGGGTGCAGCTTGGCCGCCATCCGGCCTCCGTAATGGTATGGTGGGGAGTGTCTTGTAAAGGAGTTATAACTCTTCGTGTCTGCGAAAAAGGGGTTAAGACCGGGTCAAAAGTGTACCAGGAGGCATGGTGAAGCAGTTGAGCAGTACTCTCCTCAATGGAGCCCATAAGGCAAAAGCTATCCAGAAGTGGCTAAAAAACAAAATATTCCCGTGTTTATAGCCGTAGAAGATTGGCCGTCTGGAAGCCCACATCTGAATCAATTGAACTACATTTTGTGGTCACAATTCTAGAACATGACCCCTCCGGAAGACCTTACAGAAATTTGGAGAATCTCAAAAAATGGTTCGAGCAGCGACAAATCCATGGAAACCGTGCGTGCTGCACTAGCTGAATAGCCTAATCGTTTGATGGTCACGTTGTAAAAGCAAATGGTGACCATTTCGAATGAAAATTAAGAATATTTATTGTACATGATTAAATAAAATTAACTTCATTAAAGAAAGTATTTAATTTTATAATTATAACGGACTGAACTTGAAACAAAACTTAGGGCAGGATTAAGTACATTACCATTGTAATCCATCAAAACCGTGAGATTTGCTTGTTTTTTGACTGAAAACAACGTAGGTTTTTTTTCTCGGTTCATTCGGAACTCACGTCTAGATTGCGCACTCATAAACCCACATTTCGTCTCTTCTAATGATGCGATTGATGAATGTTGGGTCGGATTCAGCTTTAGAAATCATGTATTTGTCGAAATCGACGCGGCCCCTTTTTTAGATGAAATTTAGGTAATTTGAGACCAATTTCGCAGCAACACCACGCAAGCCTAAATTATTAACTATAACTATATTTATCTCGAATGGATCCATGTGCAATGCTCAAATTCTCCGCCAGCTCTCCGATGGTTAATTTGCAGTTATTGAACAACTTTTCTTTCACTTTATTGATGTTCTCATCAGTTTTCGGTTCTGTTCATCTGCCACTACGTTTGTCATCCTCAATGGGCTCACGATCTCTTCTGAAGTGTTCATGATATTCATAAATGGCTGTTTTTTAGAGTATCAATACCGAAACAGCTTCCCAACATATCAAAGGGCTTCGCACTATTGAATCCATTTTTAACGCAAAATTTAATGCAAACTCGTTGTTTCAAATTCAAATCGATTTTGAGGAACTGTAAAAAATTTTAAACATTTGCAGATAGATTTACTCAAGGTTTACTTAATCATGGATGTGGCAAGCTAATAAAAAAAAATTAAAACTTGATTCAGTTGACTTAGAGTATCACCTACCGGTTGTTCCAAGACCTTTTTGATCAAGGTGGTATATCAAGTACCTGCAGGAAAAGTCACTATTGCCGCACTGATGCACCTCCAGTGTATTTATAACCATGACTGGTTTACGTTCATTTTCCTTTACATATAGCCCATTTACTTTAATACTCAAAAAAGTAAAAATAAAGGACATACTTGAATCTGCATAATGAGATACAGTCAATAGATGTCCGCATGAATTGTTTTCACAGCTTAAAGGAAGAGTTTGTGGACATTTCTGCATACTTATTGTATTTTATTTGTTTTTTTTTTTTTTTGGATTTTGACACTACTGAAGTAAATGAGCGATGTATGGTATAAGCAGAGGCTGGTCCATACAGTGGTTGTATTATTATTATTATTAGTTTTATAATTGATTTATCCGAAAGAGCAAACATTCCCATTATTTATGGAATACAATCCCATTCATGTGACTAGGCAGTAGGCTGGCCACGCAGTTATCCAAGACTTTGGTGAAGTTTGGCTTGCTTGATATTCACCTTAAGAGTCTGACTTGTTAATGGATCGGTCGCATAACTTTGGTCCTTCATGGCACCTTATAAAAATAAGTCTTCGAAGCGGACCATTGAAATCGCCGCGATGACCGATAAATCTATTATCGACCTTATTCCACAAAATATTTATTGCGGCATGGGCTGTGTGGCATGGTGCCCCGTCCTGGTGAAACCAAAGATCACCCACATCCATGTCTTCAATTTTTGGTTACAAAGCGCTTCTTCTCTCTCTCTCTCTCCCACTTTGTCTTGGGGTCCTATTTCAGGTCGCTCCTCTTTGTCCTCACGTGCCAGGTTCTTCTGTCCTGCGTCGTCACCTCATCAAGGTTGCTTATGTCCCTTTGTATCGTATTTGGCCAGGTCAATTGTAGTCTTCCTCTAATTCTGGTCATTGCGAGTTTGACGATGTGGTCTTCGTCTCTACACATTATGTATTCGTACCATCATAGCCTGTCTTCTCTCATTTTCTCCAAGATTGGTGCAATTTGCTTATCCTCTCGTACCTTGATGTTTTTCATCTCCACGCGCGGTATTCCTGTGCCTCAACGAAGCATTTTAATTTCTTCTAGAAATTCTAATTAAAAACCGTGTAATTTTGATGAAAAGTTCGAGGCATTTTTCTAATTTTTGTTTACAGAATTTTTTGAGAACTGCGTTCTTATGGTTTTTGTTGCACAATGAGGTGTTTTTGTATAAACAATTCAAACAATTTATAATAATAAAAACAAAATAGTCCAAACTGGCTAAAATCTTGATGCGCTATCGAATGTTGTGGTATGTATGTATATGTGGATTGATGATTATATTGAAGGAAATGGATAACTAAATATTTGTTGAAATAAAGGGTGTTTTTTTAGAGGTTAGGTTTTCAAGATGAAATAAAACGTTTGTTATGGCCAAGAATTTAGCTTTATTATAAAGATTAGAGTTTGCCATTATGTTTTAAAAATGATTTCGTGCAAGTGGCCGCCGCGGCTGGCTCGAATAAATTCCAGCCGAGAGGCCCAATTTTCGACCACTTTTTGCAGCAATTGGGGCCGTATGTCAGCAATAACGTGCCGAATATTCTCTTCCAAGACGTCAATCGTCTCGGGCTTATCTGCGTAGACAAGCGACTTCACATAGCCCCACAAGAAATAGTCCAGCGGTGTTATATCGCACGATCTTGGAGGCCCCGCCACAGCTCCACGGCGCGAGATAATGCGCTCAAAAAAAATTTCCTTCAATAAATCGATTGTTGCGTTGGCTGTATGGCATGTAGCGCCGTCTTGTTGGAACCAAAGGTCGTTCACATCAACATCGTCCAATTCAGGCACGAAAAAGTCATTAATCATGGCTCTATAGCGCTCTCCATTGACTGTAACATTATGGCCGGCTTCATTTTTAAAGAAATATGGACCAATGATTCCCTCTGCCCATAGAGCACACCAAACAGTGACTTTTTGAGGATGTAACGGCGTCTCAGCAATGGCTTGTGGATTATGTTCACTCCAAATGCGACAATTTTGCTTATTGACATACCCATTCAACCAAAATTTTCTTGTGATGCGTCGCGCGAACCGAACCATTATTTTCGTAATAAATTTGCACGATTTGCAAACGTTGTTCAGGTGTAAGTCTATTCATTATGAAATGGCTAACCAAACTGAGCATAAATCAAGTGACAGCTGTCAAAAAGACCATCTACGAAAAAAGTAGTGCCAACTTGAAAACCTAACCTCTAAAAAAACACCCTTTAATAGGAAGTCACTATTTTTTTAAACAAACCTCGGAAAAACCGTATGGCCTTTTCTTCTCAACTAGAACCAGCTACTTAACGCGTAAGAAGACTCTTTGGTGAGCAAAAGTGAACCACTGCTGTAAAACAAAACAAGGCAGCGGGTACCGCCCCAACTACACATGACGTCCACAGCAGATTCCGCAATTTGCCTTTTCTTTTAAGGGGACAGAAAAAAAAAAGTTTCATAAAATGTTAATATTATATAATCCTTTAAGAATATGTCAAAAAATTTTTAGAACGTAAATTTAAGTATTTCTTATATTATAGATACCGTGACGACTATATTCTTTGCGCTCGAGCGCTGGGAGAGGTATAGTTACGTTGTATTTGAGCTTTAGACGCGTTTTTCTCAAAACTAAATATATTTTTCGAATTGGCGTACACGATAATTCGAAAAGTTATTGACCGATCTCCCTGAAATTTTGCGCACATCTTTTTTATATTACTTTCTATGTGAATTTGCAATTCGAAAATTTTTCGAAAAATAATTTTTTTTCGAAGCAAAAATAGTAGGAAAATTCGCCTCAAAATGCATTTTTTTTTTAAGTATTTTATTCCGCGGACTTTTTTTTCATTTTTTTAAATCAATTAGAAATTACGACATTAATAATCAAAAAAAATTTGGGTTTTTTGTATTCAGCTCACTGACGCCGATGCTGCAATGCCTGCCAATTGAGAAGCCCCGCTGCGACCTTCCTGGAAGAATTGAGTGTACATCCGCCATTTTAAATGATTAAAATAAAAAAAAAAATGGTTATATTATTTTAATGTCTAAACGAACTGTATGCCAATTTTGAAAAAAATATATTGACTTCTTCGTTTTGAATAATTGTAATGAAAATCGGGGAAAATATGGCCGTTTACAGGTATCTGTCCCCTTAAGAAAATCCAGCTTTCGGCCGCCGTAGCCAAATATCCTGGTTCGTGACTACCATTCATCAATGAATCCAAGACAGCTCCAGTTACAAGTATATGCCACCACGGAACGGCGGATGGGCTTACGAGAAACTCATGGCAGAAATGTAGTACCTACTCAAAGGTTCTCCATTTCTTTATCATTTGGTATGTCATATTCACAGTACATATCGCAGCTGAGACAAACCGAATGTTATTGAGAATTTTGTTAAGAATTTGTTCTAGAAATAATTTTTATGATAACAAATTTCAACTGGTTTTTACGTTGTGAGCATCTGTGCGTGTATTAATACAGAAATCAGTAAATAATTTCCTATAAGGTTAAATAAGAAAATATTTGCTTGCATTCACTCATTCACACATACAGACATATGTATGTACATATTTCTAGCTGTGGCTTTGTGTTAATTTGATTTTTGCCTCTGTTGTTTACTCTATGGTAGTTTAGTTCAATAACAAACAGTTGGAGTTTAAAGTGTAATGCTTATGAAAACTTTTATTTCCTAAAACAAGCCTTAAAAATATGCTTCAATAAATAGTTCAGATGCAGGGCTTAAATGCTTGAATAATTCAAAGGACTATTGAGTGATTGCGGGGCATATCACTACAAACGAGAAATGTTTTATTTACAGCACTGCCAACAAAGTATTTTATGCATGTGAAATGCACATGCTTCACTTATTACGAGTGCTTTAGAAAAAGTTTTCTTAAATTAAATAAATAATAAAAATAAAGATACCTTGGCACTGGATGGCAGGTGCAGAGTCTTACTGGTGCAGCAGAGTGGAAAGTGAGGATTGAAAACATGTTTTGCTTTTCGACAATATACAATTTTAAGTAATGATAAACAAATCTGAGTGTGCGTGCTTTTCAAAACATACAAAAAATTTTTCTTTCGCTAATATTGTCAGACAAAAAAATTTAAGTTTTTTCCAAATTGTTTTTCAATGAAATATTTTCCAAAAAAAATTTTTTTATTTTAATAAATTTTTTCCAAACATTGGTTTTTTTCACCTCATGCCCAAACATGAATATGACGAGCGAGGCTCGTGAATAGATCGTCGGGCCAAACGTAAATATCACGAGCCGAGGTCGTGTACGGATAGTCGGATCAAACATAAGCATCACGAGTCTGGGTCGTCATTGAATGTTAGTTTCTATCTTTATGCCACCAGAGTTAGTCACGAGTCTCATAATTGCTGTTACATCATCTCGCGCATCAGTCTGATCTGTTTACTACGCGTTGACACGTAACACTTGGGCCCGAGTTTCGTCGAGCTAAATGGCACGGCAAGAGGTTAATTAAATTTTTTCCAAAAAAAGAAAAATTTTTTTAAGTTTGTTCTAACAAAAATTCTTGGAATAAATATTAATTATATTAAAATTAAAAATATTATTTTGGGGAAAAAATTTAATTAATAAAGAAAAATTGTTAGAAAAAGGTTTTTAAGTTTTTTCTAACAAAACATTTGATTAAAACAAACCAATTCTTTTGGAAAAGATTTACCATAAAAAAAATTTTTTTTTACAACAAAAATGTTTTGTTAGAAAAAACCTAAAACCTTTTTTTTTTCTAAAAAAAATTTTTATTTATATTTTATCCTCTAAAATCAAAACAAAACAAAATTTTTCCAAAAATAAATTTTTTTTTGGTTTTTTTCAAAAAAAAAAAAAAAATTTTTATTTGGAAAAAATTTGTTTTTGGAAAAAATTTACTTCAAAAAAAAATTTTTTTTGAAACAAAAATATTTTATTAGAAAAAACTTAAAATCTTTTTGTTTTAAGTTTCGAAAAAAACATTTTTTTAATTTTTTCTAAAAAACATTTTTATTTATATTTTATCCTCTAAAATCAAAACAAAACAAGGAAAATAAATACATTTTAGAAATGTTAAAAGGAGTTGAAGGTATTTCATTTTAAAAGTCTATACCGAAATTTTCAGCATTCAAAATTATAAATTTTTTTCAAAAATTTTTTAGTTTAATTTTAATTATACTCAAACCTATAAATGAACTAATTTGTAGACGAATACTTCGATCACTTAACATGGACTCGCTCTTATCGAACAGCGAAATCTCAACCACCAAGGTTGTGGGCAAACAAGGTGGCGCAAAATTAATCTCCCTATTCAAAGATTTATAATTTTTGCAAAGGATGCCACACGACAATCATACTTGACCCTTGGGAACTAACTACATACATAGACAAGTGTAATATACAAACAGACAATCAATGGAGCATGTAAAATTCAAGATAAAAAACAAAAAAAAGGTTATTCAAAAATAAAATTGCATGATTTATTTGTATTCGGACTGAAATATTAGAGAATAGGGTCAGAAACACTGAATGCATTTTGAAATGCCTAGAAATTAATTAAATGAAAAAATTAAATGAATGAATGAATGAACGAAAAAATAAATAAAAAAAATAATTCGATCAAACTTTGAAAACCATTCACAAAAAAATAGTTTGTTCAACGCAAAGAACCCAGTCTCGAACTCCGTAACTATCAGTAGATACCACTTATTTCAATAAACCCACTTCATGATGTGTGACTACGATTCGGTAGTACTCGCATTCGACCACGAAACACCAAACGATAGGCAAAGTTTTTTCTAATAGCGGACGCCCCTTGTCAAGTAATGGCAAACCTCCGAGTATATTTCTGGAATGAAAAAGCTCCTCATAAAAAATCATCTGCCATTTGGAATCGACATAAGACTGTATGGAATAACATAA